>NC_092745.1:48904499-49079499 GCF_047496795.1 Chiloscyllium punctatum | reverse complement strand
AGTATCTATGATTTGGAGGTGCCAGTGTTGGACTAGGATATACAAAATTAAAAATCACACAACACCACACTATAGTCCAACAGGTTTATTTTGGAAGTACTACCTTTTGGAGCACTGCTCTTTCTTCAGGTGGTTGTGCCTGATGAAGGGGTAGCACTCCGAAAGCTAGTGTTTCAAAATAAACCTGTTGGACTAAAGTCTGATGTTGTGTGATTTTTAACTTTATCATATCTCGACATAACTATGTCCATTTCTGGTGTCCCTGTTACAGGAAGGATATTATTAAGCTGGAGAGGGTTCAGAAAAGATTTATCGGGATGTTGCCAGGAATAGAAGGTTTGAGTTATAAGGAGAGGTTGGTTAGACTGGAACTTTTTCCATTGGAGCGTAAGAGGTCGAGAGTAGACCTTCTAGAAGTTTTTAACATCACGAGGAGTATAGATAAAGTAAGTGGCAGGTGTCGTTTCCCTAGGTTGGGGGATTTCAAGGCTAGGGGACATACTTTTAAGGCCAGAGGAGAAAGATTTAAAAAAGACATGAGAGTCAACATTTTTTACAGAGAGAGTGTTTTGTGTGTGAAATGAACTTTCGGAGGAAGTCATGATTTGGAGATGCCAGTGTTAGACTGGAGTGTACAATGTTAAAAATCACACAACCCCAGGTTATAGTCCAACAGGTTTAATTGGAAGCACACTAGCTTTCAGAGCGGCACTCCTTCATCAGGTGGTTGTGGGCCACAATCACCTGATGAAGGAGCGCCGCTCCGAAAGCTAGTGTGCTTCTAATTAAACCTGTTGGACTATAATCTGGGGTTGTGTGATTTTTAACTTCAGAGGACGTGGTGGATGTGGGTACAGTTACAGCATTTAGAAGTCATTCAGATAAGTACATGTACAAGACATGTTTGGAGGGATATGGGCCAACCGCAGGCAGGTGGAACAAGTTTAGTTTAGGATTATAGTCGGCATGGACTGGTTGGACTGAAAGGACTATTCCCATGCTCTATGACAAAATGACATTTTGACTTTTCGTTGAAGTATCATCCTTGTAAATCTTTGTTGCAAGTTCCTTAGTGCCTCTATCCTTTTTGTAATAAGAGACCAGAATTGTGTACAGTACCTAGAGTGTGAACGAACGAAGGCTGTACATGTGCAAAGTAATCATGACTTCTCCATTTTTCAATTCCGCATTCTACAAGTGTCAGGCTTGCTCCATTTCTTTTTATTCATTAAGCCGTGTTGTTATTTTTGAAACTACTTTGCTGAAAAAAAAAGTTCCCAGATCACTTTACCCCGAACTCAGATTATTTTTTTCAAGGAGTTTGTGACCTTCTTAATCTTTCTAGCATAATGTCCCATATCACAGTTAGAATACAAGATCAGTGCCAAGAATCTATGTTTAATATCCTAAAATGTTTCAAGGTGCTTCCATGATCATTCTCCCGTAAAATGAATATTAACACCAGGCCACGCACGGAGAGAATCAGGCAGATCACCAAAAGCTTGAGGCTTTAAGGAAGATGTTAAGGGAAGAAGCAGAGGTTGAGATTTAATTAAGAAATTCCAGTATCTAGAGCCCTTGACAGCTAAAGATGCAATTGCTAAATGTGAAGCAATTAAAATCATGGAACTCAAGAGGGCAGAATTGGAGAAACACAGACACCTTAAAACATTGGAGGACTGGAGGAGAAACCAAAAATAAGTAGGAAGAAAGTTTCAGATGGATTTGACAATGAGGTTGAGAATTTAAAAATTTGTGTATTGCTTAACTTGACATGACTAAGCACAGAGATGATGGATGAACAGGGATTTAGAGAGCATTAGAATTTTGGATGGACCTGTCTGTTTTTTGTCAACTAGGAGCGGGAACCCAGAAGTCGTCAACAGAGGCTTCTGGGAAGGTAAGAAGTTTGATTTAAAAGCGCGTACCTCCGAGGTTTCGACCTCAGTGCTACAGCGGGCGCATAGAGAGGGGAGCCGGAAGGTAAACAGAGACCAGTTTAAATTAACGTTTTTCTTTTCGCAGTGTGTGTTTTTTTTCCCAACTAGGAGTGGGAACCCAGAAGTCGTCAACAGAGGCTTCTGGGAAGGTAAGAAGTTTGAGTGGAGAAGGAACCCGAGACACTACATGTGTAGTGTCTCTCACCCTCCCTCCTCCTCTAACCTAAAAAAAAGGGACTGTCGGCTGAACAGGTAAGCTACTTAGTGTTCTTATTTTGGAGACTAAGTGTAGAGGTATGGCAGCGCAGGCAGTGGAATGTTCCTCCTGCAGGATGTTTGAGGTAGGGGTGACCACCGATGCTCCTGCCAACTTCACCTGCAGGAAGTGCAGCCAGCTCCAGCTCCTCACAGACAGCGTTAGGGAACTGGAGCTGGAGTTGGACGAACTGACGATTATTCGAGAGGCTGAGAGGGTGATAGATAGAAGCTACAGGGACATAGTTACACCAGAGAACAGAGGTAGCTGGGTAACAGTCAGAGGTGGGAAGGGGAGGAAGCAGGCAGTGCAGGGATCCCCTGTGGTTGTTCCACTCAAAAATAAGTATACCTCTTTGGATACTGTTGGGGGGGATGGCCTAGCAGGGGTAAGCTGCAGTGACCGGGTCTCTGGCACGAGCTCTGGCTCTGAGGCCCAGAAGGGAAAGGGGGAGAGGAGGAGAGCGCTAGTTATGGGAGACTCTATAGTTAGAGGGACAGACAGGCGGTTCTGTGGACATGGGTGAGACTCTCGGTTGGTTTGTTGCCTCCCAGGTGCCAGGGTCCGAGACATCTCAGACCGTGTCTTCAGAATCCTTAAGGGGGACGGTATGCAGCTAGAAGTCGTGGTGCACATTGGCACCAACGACATAGGTAGGAAGAGGGGTGGGGAGGTCATTCAGGAGCTCAGGGAGTTAGGTTGAAAGCTAAAAACTATGACGGACAGAGTCGTCATCTCTGGGTTGTTGTCAGTATCATGTGACAGTGAGGCAAGGAATAGGAAGAGAGTGCAGTTGAACATGTGGCTGCAAGGATGGTGTAGGAGGGAGGGCTTCAGGCATTTGGACAATTGGACTGCATTCTGGGGCAAGTGGGACCTGTACAAGCAGGATGGGTTGCACCTGAACCAGAAGGGCACCAATATCCTGGGAGGTAGGTTTGCTAGCACTCTTTGGGGGAGTTTAAACTAATTTGGCAGGGGGATGGGATCCAGACTTTAGTCCAGCAAATAGGTTAGCTGTTTTTCAGGATGTCCAAGAATGTAGGGAGGCTGCGGAGAAGGTCGCACTGACAGGGAATACTTGCGGACACAGAGATGGGCTCAACTGTGTATACTTCAACGCAAGGAGTATCAGAAATAAGGTGAGTGAACTTAAGGCGTGGATCGGTACTTGGGACCACGATGATGTGGCCATCACGGAAACGTGGATAGAAGAGGGACAAGAATGGTTGTTGGAGGTTCCTGGTTACAGATGTCTCAGTAAGATTTGGGAGGGTGGTAAAAAAAAGGTGGGGGGTGGTGTTGCTAATTAGAAATGGTATAATGGCTGCAGAAAGGCAGTTCAAGGGGGATCCTACTTTGGAGGTAGTATGGGCTGAAGTCAGAAATAGGAAAGGAGCAGTCACCTTGTTGGGTGTTTACTATAGGCCCCCCAATAGCAGCAGAGATGTGGAGAAACAGATTGGGAAACAGATTTTGGAAAGGTGCAGAAGCCACAGGGTAGTAGTCATGGGTGATTTCAACTTCCCAAATATTGATTGGAAGCTCTTTAGATCAAGTAGATTGGATGGGGCGGTATTTGTGCAGTGTGTCCAGGAAGCTTTTCTAACTCAGTATGTAGATTGTCCGACCAGAGGGGAGGCCATATTGGATTTGGTACTTGGTAACAAACCGGGACAAGTGATGGGCTTGTTAGTGGGTGAACATTTTGGTGATGGTGACCACAATTCTGTGACTTTCACCTTGGTTATGGAGAGAGATAGGTGCGTGCAACAGGGTAGGTTTTACAATTGGGGGAAGGGTAAATACGATGCTGCAAGACAGGATCTGAGGAGCATAAGTTGGGAGCACAGGCTGTCAGGGAAGGATGTCGTTGAAATGTGGAACTTTTTCAAGGAACAGATACGACGTGTCCTTGATATGTATGTACATGTCAGGCAGGAAAGAGATGGTCGTGTGAGGGAACCTTGGTTGACGAGGGAGGTTGGATGTCTTGTAAGGAGGAAGAAGGAGGCCTACATAAGGTTGAGGAAACAAGATTCAGATAGAGTGTTGGAGGGATACAGGATAGCCAGGAGGGAACTGAAGAAAGGGATTAGGAGAGCTAAGAGAGGGCATGAAAAATATTTGGTGGGTAGGATCAAGGATAACCCCAAGGCCTTTTATGCGAATGTGAGAAACATGAGAATGACGAGAACGAGGGTAGGTCCAATCAAGGACAGTAGTGGGAGACTGTGTATTGAGTTGGAAGAGATAGGAGAGGTCTTGAATGAGTACTTTTCTTCAGTATTTACAAATGAGAGGGACCGTATTGTTGAAGAGGAGAGTGTGAAACGGACTGTTAAGCTAGAAGAGATACCTGTTAGGAAGGAAGATGTGTTGGGCATTTGAAAAACTTGAGGATAGACAAGCCCCCCAGGCCTGACGGGATATGTCGTAGGATTATGTGGGAAGCAAGAGACGAAATTGCAGAACCTTTGGCAATGATCTTTTCGTCTTCACTGTCAATGGGGATGGTGCCAGGGGACTGGAGAGTGGAGAATGTTGTGCCCCTGTTCAAAAAAGGGAATAGGGATAACCCCGGGAATTACAGGCCAGTTAGTCTTACTTCTGTGGTAGGCAAAGTAATGGAAAGGGTACTGAGGGATAGGATTTATGAGTATCTGGAAAGACACTGCTTGATTAGGGACAGCCAGCACGGATTTGTGAGGGGTAGGTCTTGCCTTACAAGTCTTATTGAATTCTTTGAGGAGATGACCAAGCATGTAGATGAGGGTAGAGCAGTGAATGTAGTGTACATAGATTTTAGTAAGGCATTTGATAAGGTTCCCCATGGCATGCTTATGCGGAAAGTCAGGAGGCATGGGATAGTGGGAAGTTTGACCAGTTGGATAGAGAACTGGCTAACCGGTCGAAGTCAGAGAGTGGTGGTAGATGGTAAGTATTCAGCCTGGAGCTCAGTTACAAGTGGAGTTCCACAGGGATCAGTTCTGGGTCCTCTGCTGTTTGTAATTTTTATTAATGACTTGGAAGAGGGAGTCGAAGGGTGGGTCAGTAAATTTGCAGACGATACGAAGATTGGTGGAGTTGTGGATAGTGAGGAGGGCTGTTGTCGGCTGCAAAGGGACTTAAATATGATGCAGAGTTGGGCTGAGGAGTGGCAGATGGAGTTCAACCCTGTCAAGTGTGAGGTTGTCCATTTTGGAAGGACAAATTAGAATGCGGAATACAGGGTTAACAGTAGGGTTCTTAGTAAGGTGGAGGAGCAGCGGGATCTTGGGTCTATGTTCATAGATCTTTGAAAGTTGCCACTCAGGTGGATAGAACTTGTAAGAAAGCCTATGGTGTATTAGCGTTCATTAGCAGAGGGATTGAATTCAAGAGTCGTGAAGTGATGTTGCAGCTGTACAGGACCTTGGTTAGGCCACATTTGGAGTACTGTGTGCAGTTCTGGTCGCCTCACTTTAGGAAAGATGTGGAAGTTTTGGAGAGGATGCAGAGGAGATTTACCAGGATGTTGCCTGGAATGGAGAATAGGTCGTACGAGGATAGGTTGAGAGTGCTAGGTCTTTTCTCATTGGAGCGGCGAAGGATGAGGGGTGACTTGATCGAGGTTTATAAGATGATCAGGGGAATAGATAGAGTAGACAGTCAGAAACTTTTTCCCCGGGTACAACAGAGTGTTACAAGGGGACATAAATTTAAGTTGAAGGGTGGAAGGTATCAGGGGGATGTCAGGGGTAGGTTCTTTACCCAGAGAGTGGTGGGGGAATGGAATGCGCTACCCGTGGGAGTGGCAGAGTCAGAATCATTGGTGACTTTTAAGCGGCAATTGGATAGGCACATGGGTCGGTGCTTAAGCTAGGATAGGAGTTCGGCACAACATCGTGGGCCGAAGGGCCTGTTCTGTGCTGTATTGTTCTATGCTCTATGTTCTATGACCTCAAGTTCATAGACGATAGAAACGCAAAAGTGGTTTGGAATAGTCAATTCTAAAAGTAATAAAGGCATGGTTAAAGATTTCAGCAGCAGAGCAGCTAAGGCAATAACAGAAACAAAATCAGAATTTACTGGAGGAACTCAGCAGGTCTGGTAACATCTGTGAGCAGAAAGCAGAGTTAATGTTTCGGGTCCAAAGTTTCTTTCTGTCCACCGATGCTGAGTTTTTCCATCAATTTCTGTTTTTTGTTTCTGATTTCCAGCATCCACAATTTTGTTTTGGTTAGAGTTGGGCAATGAAATAACAGGGAAATAGGTAGTCTTCAGGTTGAGCAGACATGTGGTCTTGAGTCAAGTATTAGAAAGTTGAGAACAGTTTGGTTTAAACTCAAGCAGCTGTCAGGAAGAGGAATGGAGGCAGTTTATAGGGAATGAAATGAGTTGTGGGGAATCAAAAATGATGGCTTTCACTGGGAGGCATTTCTGCTTGTCCAGTACTAGGTTTCCAGGGAAGCTGTGTGAACATTTCGATGTACAGGAGAGGTTGAGAGAGGTGATGATGAGGCAAAGCAGAAACGGAGGCTATTCAGCCCATTACGTCTCTGTTAGACTTGCCTTAATTGAAATTCATTTGTCAATGAAATGCCCACTTTACAAGTTTATTTATGTCTTCTTCTATTTGTAGTACAGGTAGTTCTGCTATAATGCGTGTTTCGTTAATGCAAATTTAAATAACACGGTTGACGTATTGGGGGCACTGTTTCTATAGTGCAAGCTTTTAAAGCGTGTGTTGGTTGTAACACGTTTACATCACTAACACTTGAAGTGCAAATTCTTTCTGTAAATGGTGAACAACAGACCAACAATACTCTCAGCACCAATTCCTATGGACTACCACTTTTTTTTTGCTAGAATAACTACCTATAGCCTCTACCCTGTCCTTCCTGTTTTATAGCTGGCTCACTCCTGGTACTGCTACTGTCTCTCATTCTCTGACTTTAGTCATGAGCTTATTGTGTAGAACATTACTTAAAACCTTTCGACAATTTAACTATAAGTGCCTAATCATTCTGCTAATGTTTCTGAAATAATTCAAAAAGTTTGATAAAACATGACTTTTATTATCAAAATGCATGCTGACTTATCTCCATTACATTTTCAGTTTCTGGATGCTTTTCTACTGCATCTTTGACTAAAGATTCCATTAAGATTAACACCACTGATTGACACAGACATTTCATGAAATTGTTTATCTCCCTTTCTAAATATACAAAAATAACATTAGTTGTCCATTAGACCCTTCACACGACTCCCTTTTCTAATGCATTAAGTTTAGAAAGTGGTTTATTTGTTTAAGATGGCTTCATGCAATGTGAATCAATGCTCCTTTAAAGATTATGCGCTCATAGAATCCCTACAGTGTTGAAACAGGCCCTTCAACCCAATATGTCCACACCAATCCACTGAAGAGTAACCCACCCAAACCCATTCCCCTACCCTATATTTACCTCTGAGTAATGCAACTAACCTACACATCCCTGACAATCCAGGCAATTTAACATCGCCAATTCACCTAACTTGAATATCTTTGGGTCGTGGGAGGAAACCCACACAATCAGTCACACAAGGCTGAAATCGACGTCCCTGGCGTTATGAGGCAGCAGTGCTAACCACTGAGCCACCATGCTGCACAGAGTGAATTTTTTTTAAAGTGTGCAATCTTTCTAATTTTTGATTTGCATGGTCATTCAGACGTGTTGTTCACACACAGATTGAGACCTCCACTGTATCTTGAAAGCTGCTCTGTGGCTGTGCAGGAGGAGTGAGTGTATGACGCCTTTACTGCTAAGCTGCGAGAGATCAGAATGCAATGAAATGGCGGGAGGTTCCACATCCCTATGCAAGTGCAAAAGATACATAGACAGAGCAAAGATGCAGGATCCATATCCCCATTGTGTATAGGAGTAGAACATATACCCAAGGAGAGTGACCCAGGAACCACATCTCTACAAGCTTCAGGACTCAAATGTGTACATGATATTAAAGTTAGATCCAGATCCTTACAAGATGTGGAATAAAGTTTTATATCCCAAGCTCTATAAAATCCAGGAGTCACATCTCCAGCTAACTCAATACAAGAGTGTGGTACAGTATCCTTAATGCTGTGGAAGGCATTGCACTTGAAATTAATGGAATTGCAAAAACCATGATGGCCAGACTGAAACAGTATTCAGAAGTGCCTTTTATAGCAGTGGAAGCTGTGTGTTAAAGAAAATTGGTGTAATAACCCCATTTTGGAGTCCACAGCAAAACAAAAACCCTTGATGCATTGTCATGAAATCCAATAATCTTGCTGAGAAAGGTGATGAGGTTGACTGGAGCTGTGAAAGGAAATGTTAGCCTGTTTCTGGGAGACATGCTGTTCCTTGTGTTGGGACTATCAAAGACATTGTTAGGGTAGTGGACAGGCAGAGTTACCCTGCATCACACTATGCCATAGTCTTGACAGGTTATGTATTACTTTAGTCTGGATCTAGAGGGTGTTCCATTTGCCCTCTGGTTGGTGTTGGTATATTTTTGTTAAGAATTCATGGGAGGTGGGCATCATTGGCTAGGCCAGCATTTTTTGCCCATCCCTAGCTACCCTAGAGAAGGCGGTGGTGAGTTGTTTTCTTGAACTGCTGCTGCCTTTGGGGTGTAGGAATACCCACAGTGCTGAATGGAAGGAAATGACAGGATTTTGACCCAGTGACTTTGAGGAACAGTGATATAGTTCCATGTCAGAAAGGTAAATGGCTTTCAGGGAAACCAGAAAGTAGTTCCCATGCATTTGTTGCCCTGTCTGCCCAAGTGGTACAGGTCATGGGTTTGGAAAGGCTTGGAGAGTTATTGCAAAGCAGATGGTACACTCTGCTGCCATTGTGCACACTGTGCCTCAGTGCTGAAGGGATTTGATATCAAAGGTGGTGGATTTGATGACCATCAATCAGTCGGCTTTGGCCTGGATAGTATCAAGCTTTTGAGTGCTGTTCAAGCTCCACCCATTCAGGCAAATGAAGAGCATTCCATCTCACTCCTGCTTTTTAGATGGAGGACAGGTTTTGGGGATTTGGAAGTGAGCTACTTATCACTGAATTCCTAGCTTCTGAACTGCTCATCTAGCTACAGTATTTATCTGGCTTGTCCAATTCAGTTTTTGGTTAACAATAGCACTCAAGATGTTGATAGAAGGGGATTCAGTGATGATTAAATCATTGAATGTCAACAGGAAATGGTTAGATTTTGTCTTGCTGGTAATGGGCATTGACTGGCACTTGTGTGGCACAAATAGTACTTGCAATTTATCAGCCCCAAACCTGGATGTTGGCCAGGACTTGCTGCAATCGGGCACTGACTGCTTCAGTATCTGAAGGGCTGTGGCTGATGCTAGTCATTGTGTGATCATCAGTGAACATCCTTACTTCCGATATTAAGAAGGAAGGAAGGTGGATGAAACAGATAAACATGGCTAGGCCCAGGACACTACTCTGAGAAACACCTACAGAGATGTCCTTGGATTGAGATAATTGACCTCCAACAGCCACAATCAACTTCCTTTCTGCTCTATATGACTTCAGCCTGAAGAAAATACATCTTTTGTTTCCCATTAGCTTCAGTTTCACTAGTGCCACTCAATGCCATACTCAGTCATATGTTATCTTGATGTCAGGTGCCTTAACTCTCACCTCCCTTCTGGAGGTCAGCTCTTTTGCCCACCTTTTGAACAAGGCTGTAATAGGGTGAGGAGCTGAGTGGATTTACTGGAACTCAAACTGGATGTTCCAGGATTGCAGAGCTCAGATATGATTTGTTAGTAATAAGATTACTTAGCCCTAATTATTACATGCCATCTCTTCTGTTTGGCATGCAAGTAGTTCTGCATTGTGCGTGGTGCTGCTCCTGGCTTGACTTCCTGCACACTGCATTGATGCAGGGTTGATACCTTTGATTGACAATAATGGTGGAGTAATAGAAATTCTGGCCCATGAAGTTATAGATTGTGGCTGAATACAGTTCTACTGCTGATGACCAACAGCACCTTATGGATGTCCAGGTTTGAGTTGCTAGATCTGTCCAAAGTTTGTCCTGTTCAGCGATGTGGTGATGCCACACAATCTGACGGAGAACATGGTCAGTGTGAAAATGGGATTTTGTCTCCACAAATGATGGTGTTATGATCACTTCTACTGTTACTGTCATGGAGAATATGTATCTATGGCATATGGATTAATGAGGACATCATCAACTAACTTTTTTTTTTGCTCTTGCTGATTCCCTCCAGACCTGTCTTGGACTCAGTCTAGCAGCAGTAACAGAATGGAAGTGTTTCTGTTATCCAGGAGGTCCGCAACTAACAAATGAGTAGAGAGAAATTCATTTCCCTGCAATAGAGCTGTTCAACATGCTGTGGAGCTCAGTAAGTAGCAAATGCCCATAAGAACTATGAGATAAGTACCATGTCTCCTACTACCGACCTTGACAGGCCACTTCAATGTTATGGATGTCGAAAGAGAGTATAAGCTTAATTTACACAGTTTCTCATCATAAGAGAGTGACCTCATCCCAGGAAGTAATCTAGTAGACCTTTGCTGAACCACCTCAAATTCAAGTATATACATCCTTGTAACACCAAAGTTATGCATTATACTCCATATGTGGTCTTACTTTAGCCTTGCACAATTATAGGATCACTTCCTTATTCTTGTACTCTCATGCCCTTTAAATAAGGGCAAAAATGCCATATAACTTCCCAATTGCTTGCTTTACCCTTGTGCTAACTTTATATGTTCTTTGGATGAGAAAATTAAATCTCTCCAAATATCAACTCTTAGGTTTTTCACCCTTTAAAATGTATTCCAGCTCCTACTCTTATTACTGAAGTAGGTAGTCTTCCATCCCCACATTATAATCCATCTGAAACTCGTTGGCCACTTGCTTAAACTGTTCATATCCCATTGCAGCCTCTGTGTATCATCCTCCTAGCTTGAATCCCATTTTAATTGTGTCATCAAAAAACATAGTGATATTACTCTTGGCCTCATCCACTAAGTCTAAGTCTACTGGCCCCTTTGTCATTCTTTATTTTTGATATGTAACTTGCAACTTCTTCTTTGAAGACAAACGAAAAGATACTTGTCCCAATATCTAAATTGCCTAACACTGCATAATCATTTTGAGTCACAGACTCACACAGCATGGAATCAGGCCCTTCAGTCCATCTCATCCATGTCAACCAGGTTACCCAAACTAAACTTGTCCCATTTGCCTGCATTCGGACCATATCAATCTAAACCTTTCCTATTCATGTACCTGTCCAAATCTCATAGAGTCAGAGAGTTAAACAGCTTGGAAAAAGACCCTTCCGACCAACTAGTCCACACCAAACATGTTCCCAAACTAAACTAGTCCCACCTGCCTGCATTTGTCCATATTCCTCCAAACCTTTCCTTTACTTGTCCAAATGACTTTTAAATGCTGTAACCGTATCTTCATCCATCACTTCCTCTGGCAGTTCATTCCACACATTAACCATTTACAATGTAAAAACATTGTCACCCATGTTTTTATTTATTTATCTCCTCTCACCTTAACAACATGCCCCCTAGTTTAAACCTGAGGGAAAAGACCTTTACCATTCACCTTACCTATGTCCCTCATGATTTTATAAGCTTCCCAAAGATTCTCAACCTCCTATGTTCCAGTGAAAAAAGTCCCATTCTATCCAGCCTATTTTTGTAACTCAAACCTTCCATTCCCGACAACATCCCAGTAAGTCTTTTCTGAACCCTCTACAGTTTAATAATATTCTTCCTACAACACGGCAACCAGAACTACACACAGTTTTTCAGAAGAGGCCTCATCAACTTACTGTACAACCTCAACATGACTTCCCAACTCTTATACTCAAAGGTTTGTGCCATGAATGAAAGCATTCTTTTCAACATTGTAACTGTACCTGCATCTACCACTTTCTCTGGCAGTTCATTCCACATATGAACCAGCCCGTGTGTGAAAAGTTCCCCTTAGGTCTCCTCTCTGTCTGAGGGACCAGTATTTATTCTGGCTACTCTCCTCCTTTTCGTATACTTCTAAAACTCATTCAATCTGTTTTTATTTTTCTGATTCATTAACATGAATATTCTACGTTTCCTCTCAATTTTTGGTCACATTTTGCTGGTTTCCAAAACAGATCTAACCCTGTGACTTACCGTTATTCTTTTAAATATTTTAAGTCTCTTGTTTATATTGAATACTGTCCTGAACTCCCCAGTATGCCACAGATGGATACTTTTAGTTGTGTTATTACCTTTTACTGGAATATATGTTTGTTGGATTATTTGGATCCTGCTGTTTATTTGAAGCAATACATTTTAGACTTTTTACTCACTTAGCCTTAGCCACTTCTCTTCCCTCGTTTCTAAATTTGTCTCTGATTAAGTTTGAGATTGTTGATTTGAATTGGTGTGCCATTTTCAAGTATAATATGAAATTTAATTGTATCATGATTAATCTTTCCCACAGGTTTTGTTTTTATTCGTGGCATTACTAATTAAAGTGGCCTCATTACATGATTCAAGATCTAAAACAATTTTACTTCCGAGGTAGCATCATGGCACAGTGACTGGTACTGCTGCCTCTTAGCACAGAGTTTGGCTCCAGCCTCGGGTGACTGTCTGTGTGGAGTTTGCACATTCTCCCAGTGCCTGCGTGGGTTTCCTCCGGGTGCTCCGGTTTCCTCCCACAGTCCGACGATGAGCAGGTTAAGCGGATTGCCATACTGAAATTGTCCATAAGTATTCAGGGATGTGTAGATTAGGTGGATTAGCCATAGATAAAAGAAATTGTGGGGTTACAGGATATGGTAGGGAACTGGGTCTGGGTGGGAGGGTTGGTGCAGATCCAATGGGCTGAATGGCCTCCTTCCACTCTGTAAGGGTTCTACCATTCCAGTTAGTTCCAGAATGCATTATTTCAGTCTGTAAAAAGCCTATACAAATGATCTTTTGTGCTTCCATGATCAATTTCATTGATCCAGAGAGGATATGAAGATGAAAGACCTCCATGTTCAACAACTTGCCTTTGCTACAAAGTCCATTTACTTTTGTGCATAATGATCTGTCCGATACAATAACAATGCTTGTTAGAGTTTCTCCCATCAGTCCTTGTTATTCCCAATTTCCAGTCAAACTGATTGTCTCTTGATCTGAGCCAAGATCCACTTTCACTACCATTCATATATTACTGTCAGGACTCTGCTTCTTCCTTTTCCATGCTGCTTATCTTCTTTATCATCCTAAGATGAAGAATGTGCAATGTGACTGAGAATGATACTTGGTGAATTGCTACTTCAGAGAACCAGGACAAACACGATGTGTAGAGCGGTCTCCTTCAGTGGTGCATACATTTAGTTATGCTGTAATCTTTTCGACATGTTGTGTACCACGGAATATTTATTTCCCAACCTTGATCACTTAACATCATGTGTGTCAAATGGTGATTGCATCTAAACCATTTATCTGAATTTGTTATGAATGCTTCACACATTAAAGATAAAGAAACTTTAATTTTAATTATTTACATTCTACCATGCTTTCTGTCCTACTCTGCTATGTTACTCAAATTAAAATGTTGCTGTAATGACTCAGAGCTTCCCTTTAGACTTCTACATTTCTCTTCAACTGACCCCTCCTCCTTCTTTCAATTTTTAAAACTCTGTCCACATATTTCACATTGAAAAGCAAATATGGTGACAGGTATGGGCTCTAAACTCCAGAGGTGAGTTGCAAATGTCAATGCACTTCCATCTCCTACACTCTTAAAGCAGTAGATTTCAAATTTTGAAGAGAGGCCCGTATGTCTACTTTGCCCCAGGATACTCTCCATTCTTGCCGTGTCAAACAAGTAACTTCTGCAAGATGCGACAAGTCAGCATCTATCTGACCTGATAGATTGGGATTGGAATACTGTCCTGATATTAGCATTTAAACATGAGTGCGGTGGAAAAGGAAAAGAGTCTGATTGCTAATGGGAGAAGTATCTTGCACCAAAAAGATTTCAGCAGGTGACTGGCTGCTCTGATGCGCCTTGTAAGCCTAAATTTTGAACACAGATATAGAAAAGCACACTTACAAACATAAGACACAGGACAGGCATGCACACACATGCATATTAAGATGGGACACACTGATCGTGGAGTAAAAGACACTGATAGTGAAATAGAACAAGCTACTTTGAGGTGGGACAATCTAATAGTGAGTTGAAAGACGCTGATAGGGATGTAACATCCACTAATTGTGAGTATGGGACACACCAAGGGTTTTGAATGTTGTATATTTAACAAGAGCAATTCAGAGATGTGTTACCTTCTAAACATGCGGCAGGGTTTATTTACAGGAGTTTTCTACACCCAGGCTTAACCAATTGTGACCATAGATCAGTTACCAGATCCTGTAATTAAATCTGGTAAAACACATTGATACTGAGGTGGACAAATATAATACTGCGGTGGGACATATCAATATAATTCTTTATTCACTCTTAGGATGTGTTTGTCGTCGGTAATGCAATAATGTATTACTCATCCCTAATCGCCAGTGAACTGAGTGGCTAACTAGACCATTTCAAAGGGTACCAAAAAGCAACTACTGGTGTCATGTAGGCTAAAACAGTTAAGGATGGACGATTTTCCTTCCTGAAGGACAATGGTGAACCAAATAGATTTCTAACAGTCATGTTCACATGGCCACCCTGAAGCCAGTTTTTATTTCCTGACTGTATTCCCTTAAATTCAACTCAAATTTCACAATCTGCTATGACAGGGTTTGAACCTAGGGCTGAAAAAAGGGCTTATGCCCGAAATGTTGATTCTCCTGCTCCTTGGATGTTACCTGGCCTGCTGCGCTTTTCCAGCACTACACTTTTCAACTCAGGTCTCCAGCATCTGCAGTCCTCACTTTTTCCTATTTGAACCTAGGGTACCAACCCAAGCCTCTGGATCGTAAGTGACAATCCCCACTATGCTATTGCCACCCTTGAGTGTGTAGACACAAATTGAAAGCACAGTGGGACTGTAGGAGGGTGGAATACACTGATAGAGAGATAAACACATTGATAGAGGGGTGGGACACATTGGTAGTGAGCTTAAACACAGCGTGTGACTGTAGTGCCTTGTAGTGCAGTACTTGTGTCCCTATCTCTGTGCACAAGATGGCCAAGTCCTAGCCCTACATTTCCGAGAGCATTTCTGAACAAGTTCATGAACATGATTAGAGAGACACTGAAAACTGGGCTGCAAACCACCAAATGAGCAGGCAGCCAAAAGAAAAGCAATTGGATGTTAAAGAGCAATAGTCCAAAAATGAAATGATCAAAATAAACTTGAATCTTTCCACAGAGATGCAGGAATCTATAATAGAGAAATAGGCCATTCAAGTTCCTGATGAATGTGCGGACTCTTCACTAGAGTCCAAATTATCCTCCTGCCTTGCTTTCTCCCCATAGCCTTATATCTTTCAATGCTTCAAATATTTATTCAATTTTCCCTTGAAACGATGCAATGGTTTCTGCTTCAACCATTCCCCATGGCAAAACATTCCATGCTCCAGTACTTTTGTGTGTACAGAAATTATGCTTCACCTCTCTCTACTCCTTTGCTGTCACAATTTCAAATTGATCACCTCTGGTCGTTGACTTTTGAAAGGAAATAGCCTTTCCCCATTCAAGCTATCAAAACCCTTCACAAACATAAAATAAATCTCCAATAGCTGACTCCTTGCTCTCTCTGCTCCAGGGAGTTAGTCTTAGTTTCCTAAGTCTCTCCTCATAACTTCAGTTTTGCATCCCTGGAATTGTGTATACCATGAGTCATTGTCCATTGCATGTTCACTTTGTGGGTCTGTGGATAGCACTCTGCTTCCAAGACAGGAGGTTTTGGATGCTGTATATTTTATGAGAGCAATTCAGAGATGTGTTACCTTCTAAAAGTGTGGCAGGGTTTATTTACAGGAGTTGTAAAATATCACTGCAGTCATAAGATATCTGGAGCTATGCTTTCACAGCTCTAACCTTTAGTAGTTTGTGTAATGCGTGCTTGCACTACCGACTCTACACCCAGGCTTAACCAATCAAGCATTGTGACCATAGATCAGTTACCAGGTCCTGTAATCAAATCTGGAACAATTAAAGTATTGACTTGACAGTGAGCTCAAGTATAGAGAGAATAGAAGTGGATTGAAGAATTTGGGACTGTTCTCTTTGGAAAGAAGAAGGCTAAGAATAAATCTGAAAGAGATTTTCAAGCTCATGAGCAGGCTGGATAGGGTAGATAGGGTGAAACTTCCCGTGCATTAAATGAGCAACAACAAGAGGCCATTGTTTAAAATGATCTGCAAAAGAAGCAAAAGAGCAAAAACATTGATGATCACTCAGTGAGTAATTGAGGTTGAAAAGCTAGGAAGTGTGGTGGAGGAAATTTCAATTGAGGCATTTAAGAGTGTTTTGGATGATTATTTGGATTTTAAAAAATGTACGAGGTTATGGGAAGAAAGCAGGGGATTGGCATGAGGTAAGAATGCTTACTTAATAAGTCAGTGCAAGCACAATGCATTGAATGGCTTCCTCTAGCACTGTGACACTGCTGTGATTCTGTGAAGTACCATCCTAGGATTTCAGCACAACTCAGGTAGATGCACAAATACCAGTGACACTTTTGACAAGTAGAGCGTGGGAGCTACCTGAAATATCCTGACCAATATTTATCGTCCAAGAAAAACTGATTGTCATGTCATTTTCACACTGTTGTGCCAGTGGCCTTGCTGTGTGCAAATTGGTGGTTGTGTTTCCTTTATTACAATGGTAGCTACTCTTCAAAGGTAAGTTGAGGAGGAGTCAGTCCATGGATAGATTTAAACATGAGAACGATTGTTATAAAATGAATCCTTAGCTAGACTGAGAGTTGGTGCAGGGTCTCGAATCACAGTTTCTTGGATGAATTCAATTTGGTAAAAGATTTTTTTATCTGTTTGTTGGATTTCGATTTCACTGAGCTAGGCCAATGCTTATTTCCAACCCTAAATGCCCTGAAGAAGATGCCACGGATTGGCTCTTATTCAAACATCTCTGTGCTTTGGATGTAGGGACATTGTGGTGCTATTGGAGTGAGTTAGAGGATTTTGACCCAGTTACATTCAAGGAATGGAGGCACAATTCCAAGGCATGACGGAGGGACCTTGCAAGTTGTGGTATCCTTGGTAGAGGTCACAAATTTGGAAGGTGCTATTGTGCATCTTATAGATGGTACAAATTGCTGTCACTGTGTGATTTGTCAAGAAGGTCATGGATGGGTGTATCAATTAAGCAAGGTGCTTGGTTCTGGATAACATGCTGTTCCTTGAGTGAGTTTTGAGAAGATTTGTAGCTCAGGTTGAGGTTTTAGATGTAGGTCTGCTCGCTGAGCTAGAAGGTTCATTTTCAGACGTTTCACCACCATACTAGGTATCATCTTCAGTGGGCCACCGAATGAAGCACTGGGAGTGTAGCCTGTTTTCTATTTATGAGTTTGAGTTTTCTTGGGTTGGTGAAGTCATTTCCTCTTCTTTTTCTCAGGGTGTGATAAATGGGATCCAAGTCATTGTGTTTGTTGGTTGAGTTCTGGTCGGAATGCCATGCTTCTAGGAATTCTCGTGCGTGTCTCTGTTTGGCTTGTCCTAGAATGGATGTGTTATCCCAGTCGAAGTGGTGTCCTTCATCATCTGTATGTAAGGATATTAGTGAGAGTGGGTCACGTCTTTTTGTGGCTAGTTGATATTCATGTATCCTGGTGACGAGTTTTCTGCCTGTTTGTCCAATGTAGTGTTTATTACAGTTCTTGCACATTAGTTTTTCTTGCTGTTTAAATAGGGTCTTTCAAGTTCATTAGCTGCTGTTTTAGTGTGTTGGTGGGTTTGTGGGCCACCATGATGCCAAGGGGTCTAAGTAGTCTGGCAGTCATTTCCGAGATGTCTTTGATTAAGGGAAAGTGGCTAAGGTTTCTGGACGTATTTTGTCTGCTTGTTTGGAATTGTTGCTGAGAAATCAGTGGACTGTGTTCTTTTATAGTGGACTGTATAGAACATTATTTCAATGAGCCACCACACACTGCAGTACAGAGGAACTACAAAGTACAGAAAAAAATAACCTATACAGCGTACTTAAAGAAAAGGGTACCAAATGAACACAGTCGACCGATTTCTCAGCACAAACCCAAACAAGCAGACAAAACACGTCCAGAAACCTTAGTCACTCTCCCTTATATCAAAGACATCTCGGAAATGACTGCCAGACTACTCAGACCCCTTGGCATCATGGTAGCCCACAAACCCACCAACACACTAAAATAGCAGCTAATGAACTTGAAAGACCCTGTATAGACAGCAAGGAAAACTAATGTCAGTTATAAAATACCGTGCAAGAACTGTAACAAACACTACATTGGACAAACAGGCAGAAAACTAGCCACCAGGATACATAAACATCAACTAGTCACAAAAAGACATGACCCACTCTCATTAGTATCTTTATATACAGATGAGGAAGGACACCACTTTGACTGGGACAACACATCCATTCTAGAACAAGCCAAACAGAGACACGCACAAGAATTCCTAGAAGCATGGAATTCTATCAACAAACACATTGACTTGGATCTCATTTACCACACCCTGAGAAAAAGAACAGGAAATGACATCACCAACCCAAGGAAACCCAAACTCATAAATAGAAAACAGGCTACACTACCAGTGCTTCATCCGGAGGCTCACTGAAGATGTTAGGCAAATGTTGGAAATCAGATTCTAGATTAAAGTGGTGCTGGAAAAGCACAGCAGGTCAGGCAACATCCAGAAAATCGACTTTTCAGGCAAAAGCCCTTCACCAGGAATAATCTAGACTTACTGAAGATGACGGAATGTCTGAAAATGAACCTTTCAGTTCAGCGAGCAAACCTACATCCAGCTCCTTTAGGGCTGTTAGAGCTGCACTCATCCAGACAAGTGGGGTGCATTTATCACCCTCCTGACTTGTTCCTTGTAGGTTGTGATAGGCAGGAAAGGAGTCACTTGCTGTAGCATCCTTCGCCCCAGATTTGCTCATGCAAGCGCAGTATTGACATGGCAAGTCTACTTTGGCTTCTGGTCCCTGGTAATGCCCAGGAATTTGATCATTTGGATACGGTTGGCAGAATTCTGTTAATGGAGGATGGAAAATGGGTGGAGATGGCCTGGAATAGTCAAGTTTAAAAGAAATGAAGGGGTGATGAGGTGATGAGAAAGCGTGGTTTTGAGAGGGGAACAGTGCAGGCAAGAATGCCTGCCCACAATTTAACATGCCAGGTTCCCAACTGCAAAAGGGAAAATCTTCCAGGAATCTTCTAAAAGAATGCAAGAGAAATTGGAAGAGAAGTGTCACACTCAAGTTGGTGTGTTTGCTTATCTGAATCAGTTTCCAACTGATGTTTGCAGTGCTGGATAGGGTGTCAACGCAGGGAAATAAAACTGCATACAGAACTGGTAGCATGGTAGAGCCCACATCTTAAAGTACTGAACAGAACCTGTTAAACACAGAAATTATTGTCACATCTGCCTTGTGCTGAGATATCTAAAATGCGCATTAATTCTGCAATGAAACAACTGCAAACATTTCAACTTTATCAGTCACAGCCCTCCTTTTTCAGGAGATTCACCCACGTTGTGGGATTGATGGATTTTTGTCTTGCAATAAGCTGGACAAGTCTGGAGGTAGCAGCAATTCAAAGCAAGATGAAATTCATACATTGCCTCTGAGCAGAAGGTCAGCAAGTATTAAAGAAACCCGCACAAGATACAACTATGTTAAATGTGATAGTAAATGCTCTTGGAAAATACCTTGTGATAAGGAATTGTGCAGTGACTGAACAATGTACATTCTACCAGCGGTTCCAGAGAGATAGTGAACCCATTAATCAAATACCTCATTGGCTTGGAGCAGTTGGCTTCCGCATGTAAATTTGGCACACTAACTCGTTTGTGACCAATTAACTGAAGATAATTAATTGCATGACATGGACACCGTCTCTCTCCTCATGGAGGATGGTGACATAGTCATGGAAAATGCCATGATTTTGGCAAACCAGATTGAACCGGCTGTATTGTCTTTGAAGGGCTTACAGAGAAATGCACCATTAGACTCAGGCTGGCAGACAAAGCTTATCCCAACAGCTCCAGGGAAAACTTTGCAGTTGAATAGACATCAACAGTGTCATCAACATGTACCCCATCACAGTTAGATATCATCAAAACTGTGTCCAAATTATGGAGCTGGAGATGATTACCAATTCCCAATGCAATGCCAATTTTGAGAGAAAAACCGCTTAAAACAAATTCATTTTGCAGGCTGTGCCAGTCATCAGAGAAGAGGACTTTATTGAATTGACACACAGAATCACAACTTCTTCTCAATCTTGCCACAGACACTCTTCAGATATATGGCAGCTGAGTTCAGTTTGGGAACAATCACAGTTTGAGTCTGCTAAAAAAAAATCACTCTAGACCAAAGAAAAACTGCTTCTCTTTAAACTTTGCACCACACCGTCTCACGTGACTTCGGTCAATGTGTTGTGGGATTTCATGCACATCGCCCCCTCATTGCATTGCTCCCTGCTCCTGCACAGACCGTACAGTGACATGTCTCTTATCCCATGGTTGTGAAAGGCCTCTGACTGAGAAACTCGACCCAGAAACTACAAAGACGGCAAATCTGTCACCCAAAGAGCATTCCGAAACTTCGGCTTAAGTTTTTTTGCACCTTGTTCGGAAGATCGCTGTGGGATCTGGAAAATGATGGGCCAGCCAAGCCACATACAAATGCCATCCCAATAAGATGGTGCGCCCACCTGCTTTTCAGGAAACTGGCACTCCCACAACGACCTTTACACACCTGTCACAGCCAAGTTACTCAAAATGGCAACACCACCCTGCAGAACATGACAGGATGCTACAACACAGAGGGGTTTGGGTAGGCTTCAATCATGAAAAGCCAGCATCCAAGTTCAACAAGCAGTGGGAAGGCAAATAGAATGATGGCTTTCATTTCAATGGAATATAAATTAGGGAGATCTTGCTAAAACTATATGAGGTGCTGGTTCTGGAATACACTGAACAATTTTGCGCACTTTATCGAAGGAAAGATATACCAGCATTAGAGGCGGTGCAGGGCATTTAGAGACTCAAGCTCCCAACCTCATCAAAGACTCGAACTCCCGGCCTCAGTGTGGACTCGAACTCCCGGCCTCAGTCTGGATTCGAACACCTGGCCTCAGTGTGGACTTGAACTCCCGGCCTCAGTGTGGACTCGCACTCCCGGCCTCAGCGTGGACTCGCACTGTCGGCCTCAGCGTGGACTCGAACTCCCGACCTCAGCGTGGACTCGAACTCCCGATCTCAGTGTGGACTTGATCCCCTGGCCTCAGTGTGGACTCGAACTCCCGGCCTCAGCATGGACCTAGACTCCTGGCCTCAGCGTGGACTCGAACAACCGGCCTCAGTGTGAACTCGAACTCCCGGCCTCACTGTGGACTCGAACACCCGGCCTCAGCGTGGACTCGAACACCCGGCCTCAGCGTGGACTCGAATCCCCGGCCTCAGCGTGGACTCGAAGTCACGGCCTCAGCATGGACCTAGACTCCTGGCCTCAGCGTGGACTCGAACACCCGGCCTCAGAGTAGACACAGACTCACAGCTTCAGTGTGGACTTGAACTTTCAGCCTCAGTGTGGACTCAAACTCCCAGCCTCAGCCTGGACCTGAACTCCCAGTCTCAGTCAGAACTCAAAGTCTCAACCTCAGCCTGGACTCAGACTCCGGGCCTCAGCCTGGACTCAGACTCCGGGCCTCAGCCTGGACTCAGACTCCCAGCTCCAGTGTGGACTCAGACTCCAGGCCTCAGTCTGGACTCAGACTCCCAGCTCCAGTGTGGACTCAGACTCCGGGCCTCAGTCTGGACTCAGACTCCCAGCTCCAGTGTGGACTCAGACCCACGGCCTCAGCATGAACTCAGACTCACGGCCTCAGCCTGGACTCAGACTCACGGCCTCAGCTTGGACCTGAAACCCGAGTTTGAGTTTCTAGTGAACAAAGTCACAACAGCCAGATGAAAGCATGAATATGAATGTCAAAACCATTAATGGGTTTCAAATCATATCTAGAGTGATGGAGTCACAGAGTCATACAGCATGGAAAGAGACCCTTCAGTCCAACACTTGCATGCCAGCCACGTTTCCTCTCTACCACAGAGATATATGCGTCAGTGTTCACAATCATTACAGGACAGTGCTTAACACATTTCAGTTAAAAAATTGCATTTATTTTCTAACAATAGGCATGATATAAGCAATCAGTCTCTATTGCTTGCATTTCATCCATATCCCTCTAAACCTTTCCAATTCATGTACCTGCCCAAATATCTTTTAAATGCTGTAACTGTACCTGCAAATAACACTTCCTCTGGCAATTCATTCTATATAGACTTATTTTGTTAAAAAGTTACCTGTCAGGTCCCTTTTAAATCCTACTTTCCGCTCTCACCTTAAATCTATGCCTCCTATGCTCTTGGAGAAAAAAGACCCAGCCTATCCAGCCTCACCTTATAACTACCCTGTAGTTCCTGTAACATCCTTGTAAATCTTTTCTGCACCTTTCCCAATTTATTAATATAGCAGAGATACAGAACTGAACACAGTGCTCCAGTTGTGACCTTACCAATGTCTTGTATAGCCGCAACATGACATCCCACCTCCTCTACTCAATGCTCTGACCAATCTTATATGAAGGAGTTAGCATTGTTCTTTAGTGCTACCAACTTTTCTTGCGAAGCTGTTCCGAAACACAAAAGCATTGCACAGCCTTTTCAAAGGTTACTGCACAAGTGTGCACAATGTGTATGGACAACCACAAGGATGTGAAATGGTAAAGCAATGATAGCATCTCCGCGAATCCTCTCACATTTCAACCCACATGCAGGAAGATATATCACAACAAATCAATCAGGATTGCAATTGAAACTGCACTCTGAGTGCCTTGAAGGAAGTGAACAACTGATTGCTTATATCATCCCTATTGTGAGAAAATAAATGCAAATATTCTACTGAAGTGTGTGAAGCACTCTCCTGCAATGATTGTGAACATTGATGCATGTATCTCTGTGGTAGAGAGTTAATTCTCCACTCCAGTCACCTAGTGCTGTCTAAGTTGTCAGTCATATCAAGATCTAATCATCAACCTCTAAGCATCACATGGTCAGATTGTCTTCATCGGTACAACTTTAAAGTTTAATTATCTCTCAAGTTTATGCAACTTCAGTCAGTCACATAGAAACACAAGCTCAAATGCATAGATACCCATTTGCTTTCAGGGAACTTCATGTCCACACACAACTAATTTATTTGAAAATGAAACCGAAAAGAACTGCAGATGCTGTAAATCAGAAACAAAAACTAAAATTGCTGCAAAAGCCCAGCAGATGTGGCAGCATCTGTAGAGAGAGGTCAGAGTTCACATTTCAGGTCTGACATTCTGAAGACGGGTTACCTGAACTGAAACATTAACTCTGATTTGTCCCCACTAATTACTTTGAGTTTCACTTGTTGTTTTGTCCAAGATTGGAAACAGTCTTTGGGATACAAAGATTAGTGTAAATTTTCTAACACAAAGGTATGTGTTCCATTTACAAGTCATGACGTGGAGGTGCCGGTGTTGGACTGGGGTAGACAAAGTTAAAAATCACACAACACCAGGTTATAGTCCAACAGGTTTATTTGGAAGTCCTAACTTTTGGAGCCCTACTCCTTCATCAGGTGGTTGAACCATCTACAAGTGGTTGTTGTTTAGGATAGTTTAATATAGAATATAGTCTTTAATTTTAAAAGGGGTGGGGAGGGCATGTAGTATTCAATTGTTCTGTGTTTGATTATACAAATCTGTTTACTTTTAATACTCACTGTACTTGATTAATTAAACCTGAATGTAGTCTCTGAGAAATAAAACAAACCATCAAAAGATGTGGAAGCTGCTGGTAGCACACACAGGGAGATTGTGTAGTTCAGTGGCTAGTATCTCTATCCTTGAGCTCTTGGGTTGATTCCCACCTCAGGACATGGAGGGTCATGGAAGATACATTCAAAATATGGGCAAGCACGTGAGCAATTCCCAAATCTTGCCAATATGCCAATATGCCAAGATTGAGAGAGCCTCCTAGTCAGCCAGAATCACATGCATAGTGCCTGCAGCACAACAGCCAAACCACATTAAAAGACCCCATGTGCAGGTCGTGTCATGGGCTAAGCTCCACGGTCAGCACCTTTCTCACTTCCACAAACAACCAGAAAAAGCAGGAGAGAAAAGAGATTTCAAAACCACTGAATAGTAACTGTAGTTAAACACACATAAACTAGTCTCATCTCTGCTTCCCTTCAAGATATGTAAGATTTACAGGCAGGAAAGAAACAAAGCATCTGGATCTTGGCCAGATTTTGCCAAAGCAGGATTTCTAATGATAGCTACCATTAGTCAGGGGTAAATGTCGGGGATGGGTCTGGGTGGGTTACTCTTCGGAAGGTCGGTGTGGACTTGTTGGGCCAAAGGGCCTGTTTCCACACTGTGGGTACTCTAATCAATCAATCAACAGGTGCAGAAAGACAAAAAAAAGGATGAAGAATGATTGGACTAAATAAAACTAAATTAGATTTTGGAACTGACAAGTGTAATGTTTATCCGTAATGATCAACGTCTGAAGGAATAATACTCCGCACTTTTAATAGTTACATTTTGCTGCTATAGAGATTGATTGACAGTCATTAACAGTTGTCACATCATTAAAATGGCACTTCCGTTGCTAATTACCAGTTATAGTTATCTGCAACATATTTAGTTCATATCTACCACACAACAGCCTTGCAGTATTCACTGGTGTATAGCAGTATAAATTGGACAGCAACGTTTAGATATTCACATTTAACCATGGCTCTGCTTTTTTTTGCCTCAAGGTGTTGCCACAAATCACATAAATAGTGGTGAATGTCATTAGCTTCATCATTGTCTTGACAGCAAATTTTCTCTCAGTATTTTGCACCTGCAGGGAAAAGTAAAGGAGTGCAACATTTATGTCACCAGATGTTTAAAGACATGTTCCAGGTGGAATATAGCGCAGGGTGTTTAGCACCTAATAAATATTTCTCAGTCTCAGATGGCAATGAGCAGTTAGGGATGATGTCAAAAGTAAATTCAGAAGTCACACCACACCAGGTTACAGTTCAACAGGTTTATTTGAAATCACAAACTGTCAGAGCGCAGTCCCTTCATCAGGTGAATTCTTCACTTTCAGTACTTCACCTGACGAAAGGGCAGTGCTCCGAAAGCTTGTGACTATAATCTGGTGAGGTGTGACTTCTGACTTTGTTTATTTCAGTTCAACACTAGCACCTTCACATCAAAGAGAAATTTAATGGCATGATTGTGAATCAAGGTAATACAATAGAATCACTTTATGATTGGTTTCTGGGAAAATTCTGAAGACACAGAAAATGATAAGGATACTGCATAATATGTTAAGATGAACTTTACTATTGTGTGGAATGGACCACTGAAAGGAGACTATGAAAGGTACTAGTGAGATTAATGAAGGCTTTCCTCAACTGTGGAGACTTTCTGCCTGAGTTAAGCAATAAACTATAAGCTACCTGCATCTACCCATAAGGGACAAGATGATCCACGCTAGTGCAAGGTCATCAGCTTGACTTCAAAAGATCAAGAAAACCATCTCTCAAATGTGGAATGATAACTTCGAGTGTCAGAAGCTGAGGGGTGAGGTTTACAACATTATGAGGGGCATGGATAGGGTAAATACACATGGCCTTTTCCCTGTATTGGGGGAAATCCAGAAATGGAGGGCATAGGTTTCGGGTGAGAGGGGAAAGAGTTAAAAGAGACCAAAGGGACAACTTTTTCATGTAAAGCGTGCTGTGTGTATGGAATGAGCTGCCAGAGGAAGTGGGAGCCTGGTACAATTACAACATTTAAAAGGTATCTGGATGGGTAGATGAATCGGAAAGTTTCATAGGGATACGGGCCAAGTGCTGGCAAATGGGACTGGATTAATTTAAGATATCTGGTCGGCATGGACAAGTTGGATAAAGGGCCTGTTTCAGTGCTGTACATCTCTATGACTCTATGACTCTATAACTGTGAATAGGCAGTCAGAAGAGGAACTCGGTGCTGGGAGAATCTCAACACGGTTGAAGATGCTAGAAATGAAGTAGATACTGGAAATGTCTTTGACCTAATTCTGCATGAAAGACTCTTAATAAAACTACAACTCAAGGGATGAATTAGAATTGGATCAGTGCCAGACCAGGTGAATCACTTGGATACGTAGGAACAGGAGGAGGCCATTCAAACTGTTGTGCCTGGTCTGTCAATAAATTAGATTAAGGCTCATCAGCTACCTCAATGCCATTGTTTTGGACTATCACTATATGTTGTGATGTCATCCATCTCCAGAAATATATTAATTCCTGTCTTGAACTTACTGAGTGACTGCTGTTCTGCATCCTTTGGGGATAGACAATATGAGCAATTTACCATCCCGAGTGAAGAAGTTCCTCCACATCTCAGTCATAAATGGTCAATCCTTTATGCTGGGACTATGTCCCCTGGTTCTAGATTCACAGTCAGAAGAAATATCCTATCTGCGCCCAACCATCACACTTTTTAAGAATTTCTTACATTTCCAAAAAGATCAGCTCTCCTCCTTCAAAGCTCTAGAGAATATGTAAGTTGCAGTTTCTTCAATTGCTTCTTCAAAAAAAATAGCCTCATCCCAGGAATTAGTCTAGTAAAGCCCTATGGCATTCCCTCTATGGCAAGTATATTTTTCCTTAAATAGATTAGATTAGATTAGATTAGATTACTTACAGTGTAGAAACAGGCCCTTCGGCCCAACAAGTCCACACCGCCCTGCCGAAGCACAACCCACCCATACCCCTACATTTACCCCTTCCTAACACTACGGGCAATTTAGCACGGCCAATTCACCTGACCTGCACATCTTTGGACTGTGGGAGGAAACCGGAGCACCCGGAGGAAACCCACGCAGACATGGGGAGAACGTGCAAACTCCTGCACAATACTCCAGGTATGGTCTCACTAAGGCATTACATAAAGTGTAGCAAGACATCCTTATTCCTGTACTCAAATTCCCTTGTGATGAAGGCCAATATACAACTTGCCTTTGTAGTTGCTTCTTATACCTCCATGGTAACCTTTCAGGACTCATGGTCACCATCATCTGGTTGCTAGCCTGCATATGATTTCTGAAGTGCCAAATGAGATTGATGTCTTGTCTTCTTTTCCTTGTGTAATCCTTGATTACTTATTAATTTCACCCTCAATTTACCTGAATATCTTGAGGACAGATTTAGACAAAAACATCCCTCACACAATGCCAGGTGGACTCAATTCTGTTACTATCTGCATGAACATTGTTACTCATCTGTTCTGACAGGTTCCTCAGACAGGTTCCTCAGACAGGTTTTGCATGCCACTCCCACTAAAGGAGAATGAAATTTCTCACTGTCATTTACAAACTTTCCGAGTGCATGAGACTAGGTAATTGTTACTTTCCTTTCGCTCCTGAATGAAACCCCTAGCTGGAGAAATCTTAAATCAAATCTTACAGGAGATGACATCTATTGAGGCAATCGGAAATATTAAGATGCGTGAGGGCAAGCATGTGTCCTTGTCCAGAGCACTACTGGGATGATCAGAGGCAGCCTTTCCACTTCCAGCTGGGTACAGAGTTTGTGTAGTTGCGCATCACCATAAACTCGAAGGAAAAGGTGGCTTCAGGAATTGGGACAAACAGAATGAATTATTCATTACCATGCAGAGCTCGAAATATAAAACTATTTTTTAACCTGCCTGTAAGTAATTAGTCTGACGCTAATTATAACTCTACATCCAGTGATAAGTTCACAGATAATACAGGGAGTGTAGACATTGTACTGCCCAATACTGAGGAGACGTGCAGAGTTAAGTGAATCCAAAGATGTGCAGGTGAGGTGAATTGGCCTTGCTAAATTGCCCACAGTGTTCAAGGAGGTGTAGGTTAGGTGCATTGGTCAGGGGTAAATATAGGATAATAGGGTAGGGGAATGTCTGGGTGGGTTACTCTTTGGAGGGTCAGTGTGGACTTATTGGGTCAAAGAGATTCTAATTCTAATAGGTAGAGAATGTTTTCCATCGCATATTCGTACTGATTGTTTCACTTCCTGAACTGTAACTACAGACAAGGATTAGCAACTACATTGCTCAATTAGTGGCCGATCCCCTTGGTACAATGTTTGCCTACAGGTACCTACTTGACAAGATGTGCTGCTGGTTTGAAAAAAAAATCGGTGCCAATCTGCCATACATTTCCCATCACACCAGCTCCAGGTTCCTTGCTGCCAGCAATTTCTCTATCCGTGTTGAAAACGCAGGATGAAACTTTAATGCTCATAGAGTGCGGAGAAGGGCTAAAATCGGCCTCCGAGCATGTTAATCTCAGAGCAGAGGTAATGAAAGGCACAGGATGACAGGCTGATGTCAGATTACCTCCTGTAGGTGCCCTCACAGTGCCGGTCTTAAAATCAGTTTTGTGACGCCAGAATCACTCAACTTTTGTTGAATTTCAACACAGTAGAAAACTGCTGTTACTGTCCTACCAAGTGATTAGCAAATGCAAAATCTTTCGCTGGTGGTGAGTTGGGATCTTTTTCGTGCATCGGTGACTGTTCAAATAAATTCTCATGCCCATGGATGGAAATATCTGTCAAAACACATTTCAGAGCTGACCAAGAGCACTTTCTGATACAATCCTCTGAAAATACACAGAACGTCAGCATGTGGTATTACTTCAATCTTTGCTTCTAAACTTCAAAAAGAGTATTTGGCGAGATCTGATGTAGTCACTAACTGCTGATAATGGCTGCTAGGAAGTGTTAACTTGCTGAAAAATGGGTTGCTGGAAAAGCGCAGCAGGACAGGCAGCATCCAAGGAGCAGGAGAATCGACGTTTCGGGCATGAGCCCTTAACTTGCTTCCAACATATTTAAGGTGCTGTGCACATTACAATATAAAATCCGTTAAAGAAAGTGCAAAATGATTTATAATGATGACACCACAAGAGGGTAAAACTATCAGGAAAACCACACAAGCTACGCCTCTTTTCCCTTGAAAAGAAAAGACAAAGGAGTGACCTAATGAAGATCCTTAAATTATGAAGGGCTTTTTAATGGGAGAAAGTTAATGATTATATGGAATACATTCTTTGTACATTCACTCTGGCAATGAGATGAGTTATCTTCTCATTTATTTAGCTGGACTGTAGTTTTACCAATGATCAATCCCTATACTAACGTAAGTCCCTACTTTTACAGACTTATGGCAGATGTCATTTGTGTACGATTCCAAAACTGGGGTTAACTATCTTAGATGTCACAAATGAACAAACCAAAGGAATTCTGGAGAAACCCATGGTGCAATGAGAACATAAAATTTTCTACCTCGCGGGCCTTCAAGATGATTAGCGTTCATGAAATTAAGGAGAAGCTAGTGATAACCATGATCGTAGAGGATATGTTGCTAGAGTCAGATAGGATAGCAGGGAGGAAGATCATGTGGAGTATTAATACCAGCATAAACATTTTGGGCTGAATGAAAGGTTTATGTGTTGGACATTTAATATATTACTATGAGCTCAGCAATCGTGCTAACTCCAGTAGCATTTTCCCATGAGCTTAGATCATGAGTTGGAGATGTTGACTCTTCCCTGGTGCTTGGTTCCTCAGGTGTTAAGCCATTCTCCAATGACTCATCCAGTTCCATAAGTGAGCTGGGCCGGTGAATATCAGAGGGCACTTTCCAATCACTCTTGCTGGCAGACATGGTTGGATGGTGATCCAATGCGAGAACTCTGGCTAATTTCCTCCTACTCAACAGAGTGAACACAAACCCTAACTCCGGAAGGCATACGGCAGGGAAACAACTGCTTCCATTTCACCAGACCTTACTCGTATTTGTGTTTCCCTGTTCCGAAGAAAAGTTGTGTTGGATTCAAAACGTTAACTTAATTACTCTCTCCATTCTTGCTGCCAGACTTGCTGAGGTTCCCAGCATTTTCTGTTTTTATTTGAACCTCCTGCCATATATTTCATTTAAATCTCCTCTTTTCACATCTCTTGTTTGGTCTCCAACTCCTGCCCTCCCCCGCAATCCCCCCCCCCACCCTTATATACTTCTTTACTATTTGCTTCACCCGATCCTTGTGGTAGTAACTTTCACATTCTCGTCAGTGTTTGGGTGAAGAAGGTTCTTCTGATTTCTTTAATATTCCTGCCCGAGGGTTACAAAAACAAGGAGTTGATGTTGAACTTGGTTGAGATATTTGTTAGACCTTAGCATCCTAGGGATGAATGATGCATTAGAGAGAGTACAGAAGTGATTTACAAGAATGGTTCAAGGGATCTCAAATTTTAGTTATGAAGAGAGACTGACAAAGTTAGGGCTGTTGTCCTTGGAGAGAAGAAGGCTAAGAGGTGATCTGACAGACACTTTCAAAGGTGGCTGAATAGGAAAGACAAGGATAAGAACAACAAGGTAGAGATTTAAAGTTCATTGCAAAAGAAGCAAATGTGAGGTGAGATTTTATTTCTCACACAAATGGTTCAGGTTAGGAATTTTAGGAATTTCGAATTAGGAATGGGACCGCCACCACTTTCAAGTTCCCCTCCAAGCCACTCACCCATCCTAACTTGGAAATATATCACCGTTCCTTCACTGTTCCTTGATCAAATCCTGGAATTGCCTCCCTAATGGCATTGTGGGTCAACTCACAGCAGGTGGACTTCAGTGGTTCAAGAAGGCAGCTCACCACCATCTTCTCAAGGGCAACTCGGGACGGGCAATAAATGCTGGCCCAGCCAGTGATACCCCCATCCCACAATTGAATAAAATAAATTGCATGACTCGGAAGTGTGCTTGAGGCAGGTTCAATTGGGGCATTTCAAGATGTCCCTGGGTAATTATTTAAATAGAAACAACATGCTGGTGTCTGGGGAAAGGGCAAGAGAACTGGCTAACAGTTGGAGAGACAGCACAGATATGGCTGAATGGCCTCCTTCTGCGCTATAGCAAGACCGCAATTGGATTTCTCGGGGGCTATCTTACATTGATGGCCCATAGTTATGCTCTTCCTCACAAACATTTTCACACCACCTTTTTATCTTTTAAATGCCTTTATTGTTATCCACACCACCCTTTCTCAGGGTAAAAGAAGTGATTCAGCCTGTCCCTTCTTTTTCCTGATATGTATACTCACACACGTCTGTCAAATAGTCTCTGTACCTTTCTGGTGCTCCTACATTCTATTTATAATATGGCGATTAAAACTACATGTAGTATTCCAAGTGCGGAGTAACTAGGTTTCAACACAGGATTAGCTCAGCTTCTCTACTTTTCAATTCTATCCCCGAGAAATAAACTTTATATTTGCATTGTACAATTTTTGGCGTTGTACAACTTTTAGTAGCTGATGTAGTTGTAATCCAAAATCCCATTGCCTCTATTCTTTTCCCACACCGAGACTTGCACCTTTCAAATAATGTGACCTCCCTATTCTTCAAAACAAAATATACTTCCTCAGATTTAAATGTGCTGAACTTTGTTTGCCCTTTCGATACGATCATTAATGCCAGCCAGGAAATTTGTTTTAATTCCCTTCAGCATTGATTACATTCAACAAGGCCACAAATTTCATTAGCTGCAGCTCGATGAGCTTCTAATTCCGGATTTTATGAATTAAATTTGAATTTCATTGCTGTTGTGGTGGAATTAAACCCATGCCCTTCGAATAATAGTCTCTGGATTATCATCCTAGTGACATTACCATCACATCACTATCTCCTGCTGTTAAAAGGTATAAGTCACATTATGGCATGCAATCTTGGTTAAAATCCTGCTAATTAGGTAAGAAATTACCATGAAATGTATGGACTCTTACCCAGCCTGAGTGAATGAAAGGTTTACAGAGGGCTGTTAGAATAGATACTTAGTGTTTGACAAGGCTTACGAAAGTCCATCCCCTCAAGCTCAAAATGTGTGATGGATTGAATTTGCAGGTTGCGTTTCATCAGGTATGTATGTAACTGTTGTTACTGATAGTTAATTCCATAAGACATTCAGCACATCGAGAATGCTCCACCATTCAGTGAAATCATATTTGACTTGATAATCCTCAACTCCATTTTCCTACGTTTTTCTTACTGATTAAAAAAACTATTCATCTTAACCTTGAATATGTCTAAATACCCAGCCTCGACATCTCTCTGTGGTAAAGAATTTCAAAGATTCACTTCCCACTGAGAAAAGAAGTTCCTTTTCATTATTAAATGTGGAACCCTTTGCTCTCAGATTTTGCCCTCTGGTTCTAGACTCTGTCATCAAAACGAAACAAACATTACTCACATCTGCCCTGTCAAGTCTTCTAAGATTCTTACATGTTTCAGTAAGGTCACCACTAATTTTTTTCTGTGTTTCAGCAAGTGTAGGCCCAATCTACTCATCATTATTGCATATTTACGATTGCTGTCAATGATAGGAATTGAGATACAGTGATAACTACAAAAATCATTAACACCTTTGAGCTTCAATACATTTTGCTGTATCATAACCCTGTCAAAAAAAAATGTGCATTCTCCTACATCACTCATGCATACCCAATGGTCTTGCCATATAGTAAACCAATCACATTGCAGTGCCAAGCCTTGTCATTCAGGTCTCAAATGGAAGAGTATTTTAATAACTAGATGTTGTTGTGTGTGAATATCCTGTACCTTTCTCTGGGAAGGACGAATTTCGGTTGTTTCTGGCAGCGCTTACTTAGGCTGAAGAGTTTGCGGACGGTCTTCTGTGCCTTATTGAAGAGTCCCTTTAAGCTGGCCTCCAGCTGCTCATAGCGATGCTGGAGACGGAGGTCTATTGTCCACAGCTGCAGGAGAGTCGAAGAGTTCAGGAAATACTCAGTCGGCAACTTCTTCAGGAAAATCTTGAACTCATCTGCATGGAGAGTCAGATAAAACACGGATTACTCAGGAGTCCAAGGAGACGATGTCACTCTGCAAAAGAACATCCATTCTGTAAGCAACTATACAGGTATCAATAACATTTCCAAAACAAAACTGGGAAATGTTTCTGAGTGTTGAATCAAAGTAAACCAACAATTTTGGAAGGAAAGATCGCAAAACTCTTGCAAACTTGAGGCTTAGAGTATCGTGGCAACTCATTTCAGAGACATTCTGGGGAACAATTCCACATGTTATCACTTTTTGATGAAAACCCTCAGAAAATGTTCCTCTCTACCTTCCAAATATGCTCATGGCTACCAAAAAGGAGCCTGGCTGCTACATAGCAAGACTGGAGTTCTAGCTTGAACAGGAGTTTCTGTTTACAATATGCAGCAGTAGGAAGTAACAGCAGGGGAGAGTCACGGTATTAAGAGGGAAATGACCGGGATAGAGGAAGCAGCTTGGAGAGAAAAGACGGAGGGGAAGGAAGGGGAGGGAAACTGACCAGTGTGATATGAGATATAGGTGGGATGGATGTGGCTGAGAGAGGAACCAGAGTGGTGGGGGAAAGACTGGAATGGGCATGCTTGGGTGTAAGGGAGGTGGATAGGATTGGCAGTTGATGGCTGGGGGAAAGAACAATGCCAGGAGGAGGACAGAAAGATTGTTGGGGAGTGAGAGAAAGTGGGCATTGAGTGGCAGGGAGAAAAACAAAGATTCAAGGTGGCAATAGAAAAGATGACAACAAGGAGGAAAGGGCAATACTGTGGAGGAAGGTGATTGCAAAGGTCTATTGTTTGACTTAAGGGAATGGCTTGATTGTTTAAGACATAAGCAAATAAAAAATTGTAGCAATAGAGAAATAGTTGTCTGAATGTAGCATTTAATCAAAAAGATCTGAAACATTGCTTAATGCAATTTTAAAACTGAATGGACAGTGGTATATCCCACTGGTATGTGAGGCACAACATAAGTGATGATTCTTACTTTTTTTCTGACAATGTATGGCCATGGTTGCAAAGTGAATGTTTAGCTGGATAAAATTTCTAAGAATAAATTTATCCTCAATCTTTACTGCTCTCATACCTAAAAGGAAAATGTGCATCTAATTGGCGGGATAGAGAGTGCAAGGAATGAGACATGGCACCAATGGTTGAAACGCAAATGATTAGTGAGTTTTGAGAAGATTTATAGCTCAGGTTGAGGATCTGGATGCAAGCTTGCTCACTGAGCTGAAAGGTTCATTTTCAGATGTTGTGTCACCATACTCGGTAATATCATCAGTGAGCCTTCGGTGAAGAGCTGGTGTTCCTGACCCGCTATTTATGTGTTTAGGTGGGTCACTAAAACCAGTGCTTCACCAGAGGCTCAGTGATGATATTACCTAGTATGGTGATGCAGCGTCTGAAAATGAACCTGCCAGCTCAGCGAACAAACTTGCATCCAGGCAAATGATTTTCAAACTGTTTGAGAGGAAAGTCTGACTTTGTGGAAATTGCAGACAGAGTATATAGCTGCATAAATACATAACAGTCTTTCGATATACTGTTGCATGATAATGTCCACACATATTAACTTAACTAATGTGTGTGGCCTTCTATAGGGTAAGGACTAAAGCTAAAATTAAATAGATTATGCATTTATCCAAATAATTTGAAAAAGTGTTGCAACATCAGGTTTTCGAAAGCCTGTAAATTGTAACTTGTTTAAGTATAGTTGGCTTCTGCTTTTTGGCAAGGAAACAAATTGGCTCTTTCTGAAAGTCAAAGAAATAAAGGGAGGAATAATTAACAAAATTGCTAGGCTTCAAGCTGAGAATGTCACGCTGCCAGAAAAAGTGATCAGCAAATGTCTTAAAAGATCATACTGTTCATGATTGTTCTGCTGCACAAGTGGTTTGTTGATGACATGAAAATTCCGTTGGGTTTGCTGAGCTTTTTATGAAAATAAAATGATGAGCATGGGCAAACATAATGTAGAACATAGCATTAAAACTTATGACCACCAAATTTAGCTGCTTCAAGTTTGGCTTTTCTCGGTGCTAAGAACACTGTTTTTGCTCTGAAATTCCACCCACATTGTGCACACAGACTTCTGGTGCAAGTTGCACTGGGTAATATTTCAGCAAATGTGTTAGCCTGCAAGCTGGGAGCACTTGTCAGAAGTACGCAAAGTTGAGGCATTGTGACATCAATCAGCACGAAACGGAATTTATGGCAGCTCTAACAAATTTGAGTTAAACACTCCTGCTATGGTACTTTTCCAATCTCAGACAGATGAGAACTCATTTGACATCTCTGCATCCACTTTCAGGTTAGTTGCTTCTTTATTTCTACTAACAGTAACTTTAATTGTGGGAAGTATTTGGTTGTGCAACGTCTGCCGAAGAATTTTGTTTTAACTTAAGGAATTCAGCATGAACTGTTTGCTCTCAGATGTCAATGCAGTGGAACATTCCCCTCCCCCCCCCCCCCCCCCACTTTGGATGACAGCCCTACTATGAGAATGAACAGAGGTGGCGTGAAATAGGTCAAGCTGCTTGAAGGGGAAGGGCAGGGCCAAATTCTCAGACTGGAATCTCAATGAGTAATTGCGCGTTTCATTTTCACTAAGGATGTCTTCACTGACATCTGCCACCTGTTGCAACCATAGCCATAAGCTGCAATGATACTGGATTAGTGGTGCTGGAAGAGCACAGCAATTCAGGCAGCATCCAAGGAGCAGTGCTGTGGTTTTAAGAGGTGTGTTTTGTCCTGGTTTCTTTTAGAGAGAGAGGTTGGGGGAAGAGATGAAGAGCAATCTATGAGAAAATAAATAAGATGGGTGGTAAGTAGAAGCCAGGGAACTATAGACCAGTGAGCCTGACATCAGTGGTGGGCAAATTGTTGGAGGAATCCTGAGGGACAGGATTTACATGTATTTGAAAAGGCAAGGACTGATTTGGGAAGTCAACATGACATTGTTTGTGGGAAATTATGTCTCACAAACTTGATTGAGTTTTTTGAAGAAGTAACAAAGAGGATTGATGAGGGCAGAATGGTGGACATGATCTATATGTACGTCAGTAAGGCATTCGAAAAAGTTCCCCGCAAGAGACTGGTTAGCAAGGTTAGATCTCAGGGAATACAGGGAGAATGAGCCATTTGGATACAGAACTGGCTCAAAGGTAGAAGATAGAGGGTGGAGGTGGAGGGTTGTTTTTCAGACTGGAAGCCTGTGATCAGTGGAGTGCCACAAGGATCAGTGTTGAGTTCACTACTTTTCCTCATTTATATAAATGGTTTCAATGAGAGCAGAAGAGGTCCAGTTAATAAGTTTGCAGATGACACCAAAATTTGAGGTGTAGTGGACAATGAAGAAGGTTACCTCAGACTACAACGGCTCTTGATCAGATAGGCCAAAGGGCTGAGAAGTGACAGCTGGCGTTTAATATAGATAAATGCGAGGTGCTGCATTTTAGAAAAGCAAATGTTAGCAAGACTTATACAGTTAATGCTAAGATCCTGGGGAGTGTTGCTGAACAAAGTGACCTGGGAGTGCAAGTTCATAGCTCCTTAAAAGTGGAGTCGCAGGTAGATAGGATAGTGAAGAAGGCATTTGGTATGCTTTCTTTATTGGTCAGAGTATTGAGTACAGGAGTTGGGAGGTCATGTTGCAGCTGTACAGGACATTGATTCGGCCAAAGTTGGAATATTGCATGCAATTCTGGTCTCCTTCCTATTGGAAGGATGTTGTGAAACTTGAAAGGGTTTACAGAAAAGATTTACAAGGATGTTGCCAGGGTTGGAGGATTTGAGCAATGGGGAGAGGCTGAACAGGCTGGGACTGTTTTCCCTGGAGCATCAGAGACAAAAGGATGACCTTATAGGGGTTTACAAAATTATGAGGGGTATGAATAGGGTAAATAGACAAAGCCTCTTCCCTGGGTGGTGGAGACCAGAACTAGAGGACATAGGTTTAGGTTGAGAGGAGAAAGATATAAAAGAGACCTAAGGGGCAACCTTTTCATGCAGAGGGTGGTACATGTATGGAATGAGCTGCCAGAGGAAGTGGTGGAGGCTGGTACAATTGCAACATTTAAAACGCATCTGCATGGGTATATGAATAGGAAAGGTTTGGAGGGATATGGGCTGGGTGCTGGCAGGTGGGAGTAGATTGGGTTGGGATATCATGGACGAACTGGACTGAAGGGTCTGTTTCCAAGCTGTACATCTCTACATGACTCTATGTGAAGCCTTGGGTGTCTTTTTAAAAGTTGGAACATAGAAACAGTCTGAATGGGAGTGATCAGGTTCCCAACTATAGGCCCAGGGATTTTACGTTTAGGATTCAGCAGTGGTTGCTGTTGAGTTCTTGAAGGAATAGAAAATATTTTTTTGCACACCCTTCAGTCACAGCCAAAAGCTGGGGTTTCTCTACCTGCTACCAGACTTAGATGTCAATCTATTTTCTGAATTTGCCTTTTGCCCAGGGTGTGTAATGGAATGTTCCGATATTGCAACAGTTAATTTGTAATAGTCATTGTATCTGTTATTCTGTTACTTTTTCCCAGAGTTAGGTTAATCCAATTCCTTCTTTATTTTGTTGTATTTTAATTATAATGGATGAATAAAGTTTATTTGGTTTAAAACCAGTAAAGTGACCAATCAAATTGCATCTAGAATGCAGCATCTTACATTTACCTTGAATGTAAGGAAAAAAAAAAGGTGTCGACTATATTCCAAATATTTTGAGGGGGTTTGGTCTGATCCATAACCTGCTTCACAGCAGGACTGTATTAACAATGGACGAGAAAGTGTCTATGATAATAAAAATTTATGAGGCTAAATCTTTGCAGGCTGGTAGGTGACATTTGAACTATTTTCCAGTTTATCATGTACTCTTGCATAACAGAGGTCACTGAGGCTCCATATTCCAAACCAACTGGATACAGAAAGACATCTGAGTGATAATATATCTGGTGATACAAGCTTAAGTCCCACCAGAATGAATGGTGAAACTTTAATTCAATTAATTAAGCAACCTAATGAAAGAAACCAGTCTTCGTCACAATGATCATGAAGCTAATAGAATGTTGATTAAAAAAAAGGAATACAATTATTTTCTCATGTTCCCATGGGAAATAAACCTGCTGCCGTTATCTGATCTGTTCTATGTGTGCCTCCAGATCCATCACAATGTTACTGATTCATAACTAGTCTCTGAAAAGGCCTAGCTAGTCCCACACTTGCATTAAACAACTGGACAGATTGCTTGGAAGTGACATCAATATACACTCTGCCCATTTAACCCGATAAAGCGCTCCTCACAAACATCTAGCACTTGTGATCAAGCTTAGCTGAGTCAGGCAACAACGTGTGGAACCCATCATCATTGATGCTACTCTTCAACCGTTTAATTCACTTCATGCTGAAAGCACTGGGAACAGCAAATACTATGGACCTGATGAAATCCCAGCAGTGCTGTGAAGACTTACGCTCGAGAGCAAGCATATGCCAACCGAGCTGTTCCAGTACACCTACAATATTGTAGCCTCCCATCTCAATTGTTCAGGTTTCTCCTTAGAAAGCACTTTCAAAAGACTGAAATATTTGACTTTGAGCTTTATTTCCTTATTTTTCGACTTAATACTAAGAATTACTGCAATGTGTAACTTTGTTCTTTCTTTCTATCTTGTTCTTAAGATTCTGTACCTAGACACTTCTACTGAAGATGGTGCCTTGTGAGGTGACAGTATACACTATTCACCTAAACTTTTGTACTTGAGAACAGTAAAATTTAAGTCTAATCCAGCCAATTACTGACCCTTTATCTATGCACAATCCTCCTCTTCCAGCACTATGTTACCCTTGTTCCCTACTCAGCATGTGCAGATCCCATCTCTAAGCTATACTTCAGAGGATGTGCAGATCATTTTCTGAGCTGGTGACCATGAGTATGAAAGCATGCTGTTTCTGCCTGTAGTCATGTGCCACTTTGACCTGCATAAGAGAGTTAGGAATGTCAGTGAAAGTAATGGAAACTTTTTAGTTAATATGATTGTCATCTTCCAATACCCAACAATGTGTGTAAGCTATGGAATGCGGGTGTGAAGGTTGAGGTGTGTGATGTTGAGGTGAGAATCTTCGGTGGGTCTCTGACTGATGGAAGTTATTGAAGTGTGGTGCTTTGAGCGGAGCACAAAGTTGTTGGTGTGGGATTTTGCATTTCAAGATAACTTCACTAACCTTAACTGTTTGACCCAGGACACTGAGCATCATGTGCCTGGACAGCTGCTTCTACTGCCTTCTCAGAATTGGTCAGGAGGGATTTCTGGCTTTGCATTAGTAGAGCATCTCTCTTCTCCTCTCAATCAATATGCAACACAGCATCAAATAACCGTATAGAATACTTTCTGCTCTGCTCTAATTTTGCACTCTCATTTCTCTCTTCCACAACTAGTTTCACTAGCTACTCCAGTTGGAATACACCTCCTAATTAATAAGTGCAGGCTGGCTTTAAGTAGTAAAGGATAAACTCTGGAAGCCAGGCACCTGAAATGACAACAGAAAAAAGCAACATGACTGGCAGTATGTGTGGAGGGAGAAAAAGAGTTAAGATTTTTCGGCAAAAAAAACACTGTGTCATCAGAAGAAGAGTTTCATTCAACTCGAAGTGTTGATTTTGGTTTGCTCTCTGCGACTGCTGCCAGACTTGCTGAGAGGTTCCAGCGCTTTTCTGTTTCCATTTGGCTCTAAGCAGTGTTGACTAGCTGAAAATGATGCTTCTGTCACACAAACCCTGAGACCCTGCTGCAGCCTGTAGTCAGACAAATGTTGCTTTGGCACTGGCTCACGTAGCCATCATTAAACCTCAGTGGACATCACTTTGTGTCCTGACTGCATCAGAAGTAGCAGGTGTAGGTAATGTGGAATTTGACATATATGGTACAGAAGTAGGCTCTTGCGGCAATGCGGTAATATCTCTACCTCTCAGCTAGAAGGCTCAAGTCCCATCCGCTCTGGAGGTGCATCTCTGAACAGGTTGGTCAAAAATACTAATACAACACAGAAACAGGCCATTCAGCCCAACTAGGCCATACCAGTATTTATGCTGCACTTAACCTCCTCCCATTTTTTTATCATCCATCATTGTAACCATCTACTATCTTCTTTCTTATACTTGTTTAGCCTCCCCTGAAATGCACCTGCTTTATTCACTTCAATCATTCAGTCATCTCTCCCAGCTTCCATTGTGGGAAATCTCCGCGCTCACACCACAATTTGGATTAAAAGGTTTCTTCTGAATTCTTTATTGAATTCTATCTTACATTAATGGCCTCCTTTTATGCTTTTCCTTACAAGAGGGAAATGTCCCATCACGATAGTTTCTTAATTTCAATGACATCAATTAGGTCACCAGTCCACCTTTATTTTTCAAGAGAAAAAGACACTCACCCAGTTAGTCATGCATTGCAATTCCATTCCTGTTTTGGGGCATGTCCAAATTTGTGGTCTATGTCTCCTGAGATCTTACATCACTAACAGGTGCTAGAGGCATTTAATAATCTTCAAAACTATGTCCACATCAGAGAAATTCAATGTCAGATTTTGAGATTGTGTTGAATAATTATCATAAGTGTTTAGCAATAAAAGCCCCATCTCGGTGATAAATGGAATCAACTGACAGTTTGCATTACCAGCAATATAGAGTCATCACTCTCAACTGTCGCCCAACATTGATGCAAACTGCTCTTGTCCTACTTAAAAATTACTGATGGACAGAATGTGACCATCCAAGCTCTTTACAAAATCAAACAGCAATGCATTTTTTTGCGTACATTCTGAGTACCTTTGGTGCCTTGCACAGAGAATGGATTTATCGCTCTTGCCAGACTTTCAGAACTAAGAGTTGTATCTCGACATACAACTTAATCTCAGATATCTGTATCCAAACTGACATTGGTCAACCTCCATTTTATTATCGGACTTGGCAAATTCTTTCAAAGGTTAAACAGTCTCATCAGATGCATTGTCACAGTTAAAACAATACAATATAATTTTTATTCTGAAACAAACCAAGGGATGGTAAGTGTTTGGATTCCACACTTGAGTAGGATTTGACAATGACCCAGGATTATCCCAGAATGTCTTTCATTGAATACTTAAACCTCCTGAGATAGATTGAAAGGAAAGTGATACAATAACATGAAAACAAATTATTTTTCATTGATTCATTTTGAATAGTTTTGTTTATTAAGTATAGAAGTATTAGACCAGAGATAAAGGGTCATGTGAATGAGTGCAGTGTTTGGAGACAGGAGGCCATCGAAATAAACCTCCAGATATTCAACAACCCACGGTTAGATATTCCAATGATGAGATGCTCTTTTAAGAAGCATCTCAAAATGACTGCCAGACTACTCAGACCCCTTCATATCATGGTAGCCCACAAACCTACCAACATACTAAAACAGCAGCTAATGAACTTGAAAGACCCTGTACAGACAACAAGCAAAACTAATGTCATTTGCAAAATACCATGCAAGGACTGTAACAAACACTATGTTGGATAAACAGGCAGAAAACTAGCCACCAGGATACATGAACACCAACTATCTACAAAAAAACATGACCCACTCTCACTTGTATCCTTACATACAGATGAGGAAGGACACCATTTCGACTGGGACAACACATCCATTCTAGGACAAGCCAAACAGAGACACGCACGAGAATTCCTAGAAGCATGCATTCCAACAGGAACTCTATCAAGAAACACATTGACTTGGATCCCATTTACCACCACTGAGAAAAAGAACAGGAAATGGCATCACCACAGGAAATGACATCACTGCAGGAAATAATGTCACCAACCCAAGGAAACCAACTTAAACCCAAGGAAACCAACTGAAATCCAACTTAAATTTTTCAACCTTACTCAAATCTCTACCCAGTTCTATTTGGATTAACCCATAAAACTGCACAACCCGGATGAATAATTGGCTCAAGGCTCATTTCCAAAAAAAATGACATGACTCATAGCAACATGGGAGTGGGAATGATGCTTGCTGAGTATTTTCAAAGAGTGCGGCCTCTGGTATCGGACAAGTCGCAGGATTAGGATTGGAGAGAAATTCATGAATGACAGCAATAAGTACAATGCTATTCACTTTGGCATAATATGAAGATGAAGGCAGGCACAATTAATTTCTCCATTCACAATTAATTGTCAAATATTGTACATTGCCCCCTCCACTGCCCTCAATGTGCATTCATATAAATGCTATTGCAAACCATTAGAAGGAGAAAGAATTACTCCAGCTCACCCGACACTTCAAACTCTTTGTTGTAGTTGGTCCAGGTGTCTGTTACCCACAGCAGGCTTTTCTCCAAGGCTTGGATATCCATGTAAGGACAGTTACACTCTGGGTACTTGGGTGTACACTGGCACCAGCAGTCATGGTTCTTGCAGATGAAGCTGCCCTCCGAGTTACAGGCGATGTAACTGAGAGCAGCTTCAACAAACCGTTCCTGTAGGTGCACAGGCAGAACGTTCTGTAGGCCTGGAATAACAAGGACAATGAAAGGTTAGACAAACACACACACAGAGACACAAATGGGAATAAAACAATCACCATTTTCTCACCAAAGCTCGGCAGTAAATGTGCATCACTGATACATACAGTACCCCGGAGGGCCTCCGAGCTTAGCTCATCTCATGCGATCGGGTTGCTAAAAATCGCTTCAGCGAGGCTGGGCTGGGGATAGGGTGTGGGAGCAGGGAAAGTAAGTTTATGCCCTTGTTCTGACACTGCAGTGAAGATGTTGACATATAAAAGTCAGAGGAGGACAGGAATTGGGGGGGACTGAGCTCTTGTATAATGCCAACAGGCTGTCATTGTCTGTGGAACCATCAGAACTGCACTCCAGTATAATTGTTCAGCATGTGTCCATGAAGATCTATCCCAGTATGAACTGCAGCAATCTCTGTGCTGTGGATAAGTGAAGGCTGCCAGTGGGCTGTGTCTCAGAGGCAAAGCAGGCAGTGTCCTTTGGACAATATCTTTAGATGTATCAGCAAGGATTGACTGTTCACCTCACCTGTGTACATAAGATAGCCTTAATTCACAGAATACATCAACCACAGCCAGAAATTCAATAAAAATCTGTGAACCCTGCAAATCTGCTTGCACTATGTCAATTCATAAATACATCAAGATACTGGGTGTCAAACACATCTTTGTCCTGTTGCATTCAGTGCTGGTTTGAAGCAGGGCCGCAATATCGCTAGTCTTTCTGACTCACTGTACCCTCATTGCCCTCTCAAGTAAACTTAAAAGTTTATTTTGGCCTGGTACCATTGGAAAAGCAGCAAGTGATGCTATACCAGAGTCCTGGCCAATATTTCTCTCTCAATCAGTGTTACTAAGGCTAATCCGAAAAATCCCATAACGAAAAGCTCGAGCCATCTTTCAAAAATGACGGTGGATCATTGAACAATTAATTTAAGGACAAGATTCCACAAACATTTTCATTGCAATCACAATCACCTTGAGACTTCTTGATCCATCTCAGCTTCCTCCTGAGGTTCCCTGCTTCACAAATGCCAGTTTTCAGCAAATTCTGTTCACTATGTGGGAAATGCCAGTATGCAATGGACTGAGCAAAGTCTATGGTCCTGATAACATCAATGCTATAGAGTCAGTACATTGTGTTGCAGAGCTAGCTATGTCCCTAGCCAAGCTGTTCAGGCACAACTACAACACCAGCATTACCCAACCATAATGGGAAATCACTCAACAGTCTTGCTCAGGAAATACAGGACAAATTCAATCTAGCCAATTACCATGCCATCAAGTCTACTCTTAATTATCAGCAAAGTGAAGGAAGGGATTAAGAATTGTGCTATCAACTCATGCATGTTCACCAACTGTGGGAAAAGATCTGCTCCCTGCCTACCCATAGTAGGCCCACACAGAACATAGGAAAGCAAACTTGGTCAAGCTATACCAGAAACACCCAGAACGCCTCAGCAGTGACCAAACAGACTGACAAGTGAAACCAGACAGCACTCGCAGACAAGGGTATATACACTTCCCAAAAGGCAGTAACAATACCTGGTCAACACAGCTGTCTCAAACCTCTGAGGGTAGTCTCATAACATAGCAATACCAAAGCTACACAAAGGAAAGGTCAGACGGAGAGGCACCACCAAGGACATCACTCCCAGGACAGGGACAATGGAAACACCTTATTGTTTCAAAAGAGACATTCTCACCAGCCTGCAAAAAGAACTGAAATCTCCTGATCCCATCAAAGCTCATTGATACTGTCAGGATGTTCCATTGTATCGACAATCAGGACATTCTTCACATAACTGTTTCTCATTTATCATCATTGTAACTAGATTACTCAATTTCCAAATACATTGTATCTTGCCCCATTTTAATTAACCTTATTTTACAAGATTCTTATAAAACCTGGCTTCATCTTCAGCTCGAAGAAGAGAACCCTTGATCTCCCTGTACAGACTGTCAGTGTCAGCCTAGTCAATTTCTCTTCCAGCGATATCACTTGTAATAAACCGCTTGTCAATTTCATCCAGTCTGGTTTCTGTGGTCTCAGCTTTATTGGGCTAATTTCTCCAAATCCAATGGTCAGCTTGGATTCCACCAGGACCACTTAGCTCCAGACCTCATTACAGCTTTTGTATTGGAATATTCTCCAAATAACTAGTTGAAAATGAGCTCATTGTTATTCCAGGTTGGCTGTTGGGTTGCGCCCACAGTGCAAAAAGGGGCAGCAAGATGGTTCAGTGGGTAAAACTGCTTCATAGCACCAGGAACCTGGGTTCAATTCCAGTCTTGAACAACTGTCTGTGTGGAGTTTGCACATCCTCCCTGTGTCTGTGTGGGTTTCCTCAGGATGCTTTGGTTTCCTCCCACAATCCAAAGATGTGCAGGTCAGGCGGATTAGCTGAGCTAAATTGCCCCTAGTGTCCAGAGCAGTACAGGCTAGTTGGGTTAGCTATGGGAAATGCATGTTTATGACATAGGGTAGCGGTAGGTCTGGGTGGGGTGGAGGGTCAGTGTGGACTTGTTGGGCAGAATGGTCTGCTTCCACACTACAGGGATTCGATGAAAGGTGGTCTATAGACTGTAAAGCATTTGACAAATCCTGAACTTGTGAATGTGTTTGTGTTACTGTGCTAATATTTCATGTACAAAGATACAGCTGAATTGGTGGTGGGGGGTGATGACCGTGAAGTAGTTACAGTTGAAAACTATTTGATGGCATATATTTGGGTTGAATGAATAGAAGCTCATTAGCGAGGTATTTATGTGGAGGCTCTGGTCGATGTTGCACTGATATTCAGGCCTATTGTATGTAGACTGATGATCATTCAGCTGTGTGGTTCACTTTCAGAAACAGGGTGTCTGGTCTGGGAAGATGAGGGCCAACATTACCCACATAAAAGAGGTAGGGAGGGACATGGGGCTTGGATAAAGAGGTGCTGAGCTTTTTTTTAAGGATGGAAAGCTGGTGAATTTCATGGGAAGCTCCATATCAAGAGAATTGGTTTAACCGATTCTGTTTGAAGTGTTTTTGGTTTTGTGTGTGTGTACGCGCGCACATGTCTATGCATGTGCATGTCTGTGCGTGTGTGTGCATCTGTGCGTGTGTCAGTGCACATACGTGCACGTATGTGTGTGTGTCCGTGTGTGTATGTGCACACGCGCACGTGTGTGTGTGTGTGTGTGTAAGTGAGAGAGAGTGTGTGGGGTGGGCTTGGATTAAATCCAGAGAGGAGGAAGGGATAATGGAGGTGATAAGAAGTCAAGGCATCTAACAAGCAAGCAGAGTGAGTTTGTTTAGCAGCGTATTCATTATCCCAAAACTCCCTTTGACATGATGCACTGTTGCCAGTTTCAGATAATGGTCTGAGTACAATCATTCCCAGGAGAGTTATTACTGAAACAGCATTTTCATCAATAGACTTCAAACTAAATCGATACGTATTATTTCCTTGCATTTCAAAACCCCTGAAGCTTGTTATCAAGATATACTGAGTGAAGATTCAACATTGGCTTGCTGTGGCATCCCCTGTAGATAAAACACACAAACTGGCATCACACAGAACTGTTCTCTGGTGAAGTTACACAGAGCCAAAGAAAAGTAGAGCACACTCAAAAACCCACACAGCAGCAGCCTCTATCTGTTGATATAATGTAGGCGCTGAAAGCCAGACTGAATGTTGGCCAGCTGCCGGCCAAGCTTAAAAGGTCAGGCAGCATCCGAGGAGCTGGAGAATCGATGGTTCATCAGGAATGCAGGACTTATGCCCGAAACGTCGATTCTCCTGCTCCTTGGATGCTGCCTGACCTGCTGTGCTTCTCCAGCGCCACACTTTCGACTCTGATCTCCAGCATCTGCAGTCCTCACTTTTTTCCTGCCTAACTTAAAGACACACAACAGTTTTCAACAATTCAACATGGCCCAAGGGACTAGAAAAAAAGGGGGAGCACAAGACTTGGACGGAACACCAGCCCAGGCATTGTGCAAACAGTTACCTCAGGGCTTAGACTGCAAGCAGATCCAAAAAGACCTTCATCTGAAATGTGAGAAAGTCAATGCCATTGTACATTTAACCCATGAATCGGCCCATTAAGTCCAATTCCACTTGCCATGAAAAAATCCAGTCAGGTCCATTCTCTGCTCAATCCCCATAATTTTATTGTCTTTCAACCTTTTGAAAATCATGGATTGTTTCTGTTTTGTTCCTTATGTTTGGGTGGGGCAGGGGCAGGGGCCTGTTGTTTGCCTCTGATAATTCTGCAATAATCCATTACATTTTAACAAAAGTTTTATTTGCATTATAACACTACATATTGATATACATATAAAACTAGCTCTTCCATGTGATCCCTCTACAACTCTCAATTGGATCGTGGTTGCTGAAACTGCCTCTTGTTGCTGTATTTTTGCCTTCACTTCCTTAGAGTGAAAAGACAAATTGATAGTGTGATTGGCTAGAACGTCATGTGGTATATACCTTTTGATCACTTTCCCATGACTGAATATTACTTAGGAAGTTCTTCTCTAGATTCTGTACAGCTTACTTTTTAGAGCAACTTCATCTGTTTTAATGATCAACTTCAATTTTAAGCATGCTAGCCTACAAAGAAGTGAAATGTATTAGAGATATAAAATACATCAGTTATTACTCTAACTTTACATGGTTAACTTGCCATGATGTGATCTTTGAATTTCAACTTTGTCCCTACTCACTTGAGTGAAAAGGATTACCATTTGATCTACTTTAGCCGTCTTAATTTGTCACACAAAATACTAATGCCTGTACCAGTGACTTACTTAAACTTGGTAAGATTTAACAACCAGCATTTACTGCCTGGATTATTGATTTTTTCTCAGGATGTCTAACTTATTTGACTCTCCAACTTCTTGGATGTAATTACATTGTAAATTTGTTCACTGTTTATTTTCTTCACTTGCACGACTCGAGTGTAGCATTTCTTGAAATGACCGTGTTGGTATGAATTTAGCATTCAGCTCCACCTGCTGGGCAAGCTTCTCTCTTATGTGCCTTGTTCTGCTGTATCTGAAGCATTTGAAAATGGTGGTTGGCATGCTGTCAGTACATTTGGTAGTTTTTAGACATGCTTTCTGCTCATGGGGCTACTTACTGTACTAACTTGTTTCAGTATCGCCCTGCACTATACCCTGGTTTAGCTGCCAGACCTCAGATTGTCTCTCAAACTGTATCAGTATTAAGCTCTTCTTGGACTGTTAAAAACCTGACAATGCCCCTATCATGTCAACTGTGCAGTTGCACATTAATGTCTACCTGATATCTCAGTGTGCACAATTGCTGGTAATCCAGGAAGATCACTCATGAAGGAATCAATAGACTCCTGTGGTGTCCGTCTCTGTTTATTAAATCTAAGTCATACGCTGACTGAATCTTTTCAGCCACTAACACATGCGTTGATGACTTTCAGGAATTCATTGTGAGGAGGTTAGATTACCTACAGTGTGGAAACAGGCCCTTCAGCCCAACAAGTCCATACCGACCCTCCAAAGAGCAACCCACCCAGACCCATTTCCCCCTGACTAACGTCCCCAACACTTTGGGCAATTTAGCATGGCCAATTCACCTAACCTGAACATTTTTGGACTGTGGGAGGAAACCAGAGCACCTGGAGGAAGTCCACACAGACATGGGGAGAATGTGCAAACTCCACACAGACAGTCACCCGAGGCTGGAATTGAACCTGGGACTCTGGTGCTGTGAGGCAGCAGTGTTAGCCACTGAGCCACCGTGCTGCCCCAGCTTTCAGCCACCCATGATCTGGCCACGAGACAACTGACCCAATTGTCCTGGTTTTCTTACTGCAACCCTGAGGCTATTGGATACCTGGTAAAGTGTTTTCTCCAGTTATCCCACATGTGCGCCAGCTGCAAGCCTCCTTTTGGCAATGGCTGTGATGGTGGTAGAGGTGGTTCCATTATCTTGCCTGCTCGAAACTCTGCTGCTAATTTGAGACCCTCTCCCAGTCCCAGAATGCAATGGCTGATGCTAGTCATTTAAAGACCTTTACTGTTCTTTCCTCCAATTATACAAATTTTATTTTTACTGTGGATTTCCACAGCAATAGCCTTTCTTTTAGTTCTGGCTGCTTTTGGTTTCTTCTGAAAAGCTTCATGTGTTGCCATCTTGCTGCAACTATGTTCTGTATTCAGGCTGGTGTCATGGGAAGAATCCTATTTCTCTTAAATGATTCTGCAGTAGCCAAGGGACATTTTATCGCAACCTTTATATACAGAGTAACACTACATATAGACATTGATCTACACTAACTCAATGTGTCTCCTTAGTTATGCGATGTAACATTATCATTATATCAAATGATATCATTATATCAAATGAGCTCATAGTGTTTACGCCTGCTTTTTTTTTGCTGAAAACCTGAATATCCAGTCATTCTACTATCAGCTAAATGGGACAGCCTCTCTTCAAGTTATCTAAACCTTTCATAATCTTGTAAACATTTATCAAATCTTCCCTTCATATTCCTTTTGGCGAAGGAAAATAATCCCAGCTTCTCTAACCTAACTTTCTACTTAAAACTCCTCCATCGTTAGTGCCATTTTAGAGTCATAGAGGTGTACAGCAAGGAAACAAATCCTTCGGTCCAACTCATCTATGCTGACCAGGTATCCTAACCTAATCTCATCCCATTTGTCAGCACTTGGCCCATATCCCTCTGTACCCTTCCTATTCATATACCCATCCAAATGTCTTTTGAATGTTATAATTGTACCAGCTTCTACCACTTCCTCTGGCAGCTCATTCCATACACGTACCACCTTCTGTGTGAAAACGTTGCCCCTTAGGTCTCTTTTATATCTTTCCCCTCTCACTGTAAACCTGTGCCCTCTAGTTCTGGACTCACCCACCCCAGGGAAAAAAAACCTTGTCTATTTATCCTATCAACGCCCATCATGATTTTACAAACCTCTATAAGGTCACCCCTCAGCCTCCGATACTCCAGGTAAAACAGCCACAGCATAACTAGCCTCTCCCTGTAACTCAAACCCTCCAATCCTGGCAACTTCCTTGTAAATTGTTTTCTGAACCCTTTCAAGTTCCACAACATCCTTCCAATAGGAAGGAGACCAGAATTGCATACATATTCCAAAAGTGGCCGAACCAATATCCTGTACAGCTGCAATATGACTTCCCAACTCCTATACTCAATGCTCTGACCAATTAAGGAAAGCATACCAAATGCCTTCTTCACTATCCTATCTACCTGCGACTCTATTTTCAGGGAACTATGAACCTGCACTCCAAGGTCTCTTTGTTCAGCAACACTCTCCAGGACCAGTGTATAAGTCCTGCTCTATTTGCTTTTCCAAAATACAGCACCTCACATTTATCTAAATTAAACTCCATCTGTCACTCCTCAGCCCATTGGTCCATCTGATTAAGACCCTGTTGTACTCTGAGGTAACCTTCTTTGCTGTCCACTACACATCCAATTTTGGTGGCATGTACAAACTTATTAACTATATCTCCTATCTTCACATCCAAATCATTTATATAAATGATGAAAAGCAGTGGACCAAGCACTGATCCTTATGGCACTCCACTGGTCACAGGCCTCCTGTCTGAAGAGCAACCCTCACCACCACCCTCTGTCTTCTACCTTCGAGCCAGTTCTGTATCCAAATGACTAGTTCTCCCTGTATTCCATGAGATTTAACCTTGCTAACCAGTCTCCCATGAGGAACTTTGTGTAATGCCTTACTGAAGTCCATATAGATCACATCTACCGCTCTGCCCTCATCAATCCTCTTTGTTACTTCTTCAAAAAAATTTAATCAAGTTCATGAGACATGATTTCCTATACACAAAGCCATGCTGACTATCCCTAATCAGTCAATTTTGTTAAATTTCTTCTGCATCCTCTCAGGAGCTCTCACATCCTCCCTAAAATGTGGTGTTCAACTGTTACTGAGCCTGAACCAGAGCTTGGAAAAGATTTAGCGTATCCTCTCAGCTTTTGTAATTGATGCCTCCATTTATGAAGCCCAAGTTCCTATATGCTTTGGAAACCATTCTCTCAATATGTCCTGCTACTTTCAAAGATTGATATCCACGTACCCACAGATCCTTTGCTCCTGCACATTACCTACAACTGTGCATTAAATCTGTGTTGCCTCTGTCTATCCTTTAGGTCAAAAAGTATTACTATATAAAATTCTATCTGCCACTTGTCTATCCATGCTGATAGCCTATATCATTTTGCAGATGATTCATATTATCCTCACTGTTTTCCATTCCTCCCAATCTGGTAACACTGGCAAAGTTTGAAATTGCTGTTCTGTGTTCTAAAATCCAAGTCATTTCTGTACAGCAGCGATACGAGCTCTGAGGCTTGTGGAGTAACAAGGCTTCCAATCTTCTAGCATGAGAGGCAACTGTTTACCATGATTCTGTCCCCTTTTTATAATCCAGTAGAACATTAACACATTTGTCTCATGGGGTTTAACTTTGCAAACAAGTCTCTTATGTGGTACTTTGTAAAATGCCTCCTTGAAAGAGATATACACAACATCCACAGCATTCCTTTCATCATCCTTCTCTGTCATTTCATCAAATATTTTAAGTCGTCAAGTATGAGCTGCCTTTGATTAATTCAAACCTCTCCAAGTAGCTGCTGATTTTTATCTGATTATTTTGTTATGGTTGTTAAACTAAATGGCCTGTGGTGGCTCAGTGGTTAGGACTGCTGCCTCACAGAGCAAGGAACCTGGGTTCAACTTCAGCCTCAAGTGACTGTGTGGAGTTTGCACATTCTCCCTTTGTCTGCATGGGTTTTCTCCAGGTGCTCTGGTGTCCTCCCACAGTCCAGAGATGTGCAGATTAGATTGATTGGCCATGCTAAATTCCCCATAGTGTCCAGGGACATATAGGTTAAGTGGATTAGTCTTGAGAAAGGCAGGGTTACTAGGATAGGGCAAAAGAGTGAGTCTGGGCGAGATGTTCTTCGGAGGGTCAGTGTGGACTTGTTGGGCTGAATGGCCTGTTTCCACACTGTCAGGATTCTGTGATTCAAGACGGGCTGAGAACATATTGATTGATATGGTTCTCCTGGGCAAATTTCAGAAATCCATCCTCCTTCCCACACAGGCTCCTTACTCTAAAAGCCAACATTATCCCAATCAATCTTTCGGCAATCACAATTCTCAAAAACACCATTCCATACCACTTTCACCTCCCTGATTTCCATTTTAAATCTGTATCGCCTTCTTTCCCTTACCATTTGGATCCTCCATTTTCATCCTAACTCTGACCAAATGTACTCCGTCCTTGCTTCCTTTCTTTCTGACGTCACGTGGTCTTCCTTAATAAGTCCCGCCACCCCATCTTCATTTCAGCTCTTGTAGTTTTTTTGACGTGGAGGTGCTGATGTTGGACTGGGGTGGACAAAGTCAAAAATCCCACAACACTAGGTTATAATCCAACAGGTCTATTTGAAATCACCAGCTTTTGGAGCACTGTTCCTTCATCAAGTGAAATTAAAGCTTGTGGTTTCAAAAAAAACCTGTTGAACTATAGCCTAGTCATGTAACTTCTAACTTGTTTGAATACTTCATATTCTTTATTAAGTACCCAGTTTTGCCATTTATAAGCCTTCTTTCCATTATTGTCCCAACATTATATTTCTGCATGGCTTTTTATGCTTGTAACTCACCAATCTTATTCACCACAGTTTGTACATTTACATACATGCATTGTAATCCTGCCTTTACATTCATTGCTAGTCCCATCTGACTCTATTCTTAAGATGGATCTAATGCCTTCTCTCATCCTGCCCAAAACTCTTACTTTATGTACACTGATCTTCAGGAAGTAAGGAAATTATTTTCGAGATTGATCAAAGGCCTATCTTAAAAAGAGGGACATTTTGCTGAGTTATGTTTGATAATGACTGTCCCATTTGTCCATACTTGAACTGAATTCCTCATGCCTTAGAAAGACCCCTCGATTAATCAAGCAAGATCATTTAACACTTTATTAAATATCAGACAGAAAGCCCAACCTGGATTTTGTTCAGAATCAGCAGCAGAAAGTTAAGAATTGGAGCAGTTTGGGGATCTTCAAATTGGATCCTCCACTGCAAGTGTGGTATTTTACTAGTAATTAACCTGCTCTGATTCATTTGAAACACTCTTCTCCTTCGCAATCAATAGATTCTCAAACAGAACAAAGGCAAGAGTCTTTTTTAGGTTTTCAATGGAGCAATCAAACACAGATTCCAGCAAAAGCTATTCAGTGGTCACCCTTTCACCTCATACCTCCCTTCATTGGTCTCGTAAAACAAATTAAACCACTCAGAACTGTACTTGATCAAGTACTTTGGAGAAACTGCTGGAGCAATGAGTTTATGAAGAGATGAAATACAGGTATACATCCTTGTCATAAACATGGATACATGCATGCAGTGTGATCAACAGTTCTTTGTAGCCTTGTAATGATATTACTTTAAGCTTTTAATACACTTTGCCTTTGCAATAAATATATTTTGAAAGGGCTATTAGTGTGATTGCCAAAATTAAAATGTGGAGCTTATTCAAGGAACAGCTACTGTGTGTCCTTGTTAAATATGTTCCTGTCAGGCAATGAGGAAGTGGTCGAGCAATGGAGCTTTGGTTTACTAACGTTGAATTTCTTGTCAAGCGGAAGGAGAAGGCTTATGTTAGGATGAGTCGTGAAGACTCAGTTAGGGTACTCGATAGTTAAAGGTTAACCAGGAAAGACCTAAAGAGGGAGCTAAGAAGAGCCAGGAGGGGACATGAGAAGTTGTTGGCAAGTAGGATCAAGGAAAACCCAAAGCTTTCTCAGTATATCAGAAATAAAAGAATGACTAGAATAAGATTAGGGCCAATCAAGGATAGCAGTGGGAAATTGTGCATGGAGTCCAAGGAGATAGGGGAAGTGCTAAATGAATATTCTTTGTCAGTATTCACACTGGAAAAAGACAATGTTGTCGAGATACAGGCTACTGGAGTAGATGGGATCGACGTTCGCAAGGAGGAGGTGTTAGCAATTCTGGCAAGTGTGAAAATAGATAAATCCCCAGGGCCGGATGCAATTTATCCTAGGATTCTTTGGACAGATTGATAGATTCTTGTTGTCTCAAGGAATTAAAGGAATTAAGGGCTACGGGGAGAATGCGGGTAAGTGGAATTGAAATGCCCATCAGCCATGATTGAATAGCGGAGTGGGCTCGATGGGCCGAATGGCCTTACTTCCACTCCTATGTCTTATGGTCTTATGGTCTTATGGACAGCCAGAGAGGAGGTTGCAGAGCCTTTCGTTTTGATCTTTATGTCATCATTGTCTACAGGAATAATGCCAGAAGACTGGAGGATAGCAAATGCCTTTGTTCAAGAAATGGAGAAGAGACCACTCTGATAATTATAGATCAGTGAGCCTTACTTCAGTTGTGGGTAAAGTTTTGGAAAATGTTATAACAGATTGGATTTACAATCATCCAGAAAGGAATAAGTTGATTAGGGATAGTCAACATGGTTTTGTGAAGGCTAAGTCATGCCTCACAAACCTTATTGAGTTCTTTGAGATGGTGACCAAACAAGTGGATGAGGGTAAAGAGTTGATGCATTGTATACAGATTTCAGTCAGGCATTTGTTACGGTTCCCCATGGGAGGCTATTGCACAAAATACAGAGGCATAGGATTGAGGGTGACTTAGCAGCTTGGATCAGAAGTTGGCTAGCTGAAAGAAGACAGAGGGTGGTGGTTGATGTTCATCCTAGAGTTCAGTTACTAGTGGTATACTACAAGGATCTGTTTTGAGGCCATGTCATTTTTATAAATGATCTAGATGAGGGCATAGAAGAGTGGTTTAGTAAATTTGCAGATGACACTAAGGTCAGTGGAGTTGTGGATAACACTGAAGGATGTTTCAGGTTACAGAGGGACATAGATAAGCTGCTGAGTTGAGCTGAGAGGTGGCAAATGGAGTTTAATGTGGAAAGGTGTGAGATGATTCACTTTGGAAGGAGCAACAGGAATAAAGAATACTGGGCTAATGGTAAGATTCTTGGTAGTGTCGATAAGCAGAGAAACCTTGGTTTTCATGTACATAGATCCTTGAAAGTTGCCACCCTGGTTGATAGGGTTGTTAAGAAGGCATACGGTGTGTTAGCTTTTATTGGTAGAGGGATTGAGTTTCGGAGCCAAAAGATCATGCTGAAACTGTACAAAACTTTGGTGAGGCCACACTTGGAGTATTGTGTACAGTGGTGGTCATGGCATTATGGGAAGGATTTGGAAGCTTTGGAGAGGATTCAGAGGAGGTTTACAGGGATGTTGCCTGGTATGGAGGGAAGGTCTTCTGAGGAAAGGCTGAGGGACTTCAGGCTGTTTTTGTTAGAGAGGAGATGGTTGAGAGGTGACTTAATTGAGACAAGTAAGGTAATCAGAGGGTTAGATAGGTTGGACATTGAGAGCATTTTTCCGAGGATGGCGGTGGCTAGCGCAAGGGGACATAGTTTAAATTGAGGGTTGATAGATATAGGACAGATATCAGAGGTAGTTTCTTTACTCAGAGAGTAGTAGGGACACGGAACGCACTGCCTGCAACAGTAGTAGACTTGCCAATTTTAAGGGCATTTAAATGGTCATTGGATAGACATATGGATGAGAATGGGCTCCTTGGATGCTACCTGACTTACTGTGCTTTTCCAGCACCACTTTAATCTAGACTCTGGTTTCCAGCATCTGCAGTCCTTGTTTTTACCTATGGATGAGAATGGAATAGTGCAGGATAGATGGGCTTCAGATTGGTTTCACAGGTCGGTGCAACGTTGAGGGCCACAGGGCCGGTACTGCACTGTAATGTTCTATGTTCTATGTTCTAAGACTGAACAGAATAGAACAGGAACTTAAATCCAAGCAACGATCATTTCCTGCATTGGCTAATTTTGTTTCAGCTAATTTGTTTTTGGAGGTGTTTAAGGTGTCTGAGTGACTTGGTACGTGCGGTAAACTCTTATTTCTCAACAAACAGCTCCATCCCTCTCTTTGGTAGACTGAACCAAACTATTTGCAACCGTGGCATCGACCCTGAGATGAGTTTCAAACCCACAATATCCATGTCATCACCAAGGTCATATTTTTGCACCAACAGAACATTGCCTATCTTCAATCTTGCCTCAGCTCAATTTTGCTGAAACCCCCATCCAGTGCATTGTGACCTTTATTGACTATTCCAACACATTCCTGGCCAGTTCTACCTTCTGTGAACCTCAAGTAATCCAAAACTTGGCTACGTGCCCTCAATCGCACCTAATCCCATTTCACTCACTCTATTGCCTTTCAGTCAATTGATTTAAAATTCACATCTTGATTTTCAGATCCCATAATGGTCTCAACCTTCTCTGTCACTGTAATCTCCTCCAACCTCACAAAATAATTCTGATCTCCTGAATACCCCCAAACGTAGTCGCTCCACCATTGGCAGCTGTCTTCAGCTGCGCATGCTGTGGAATTCCCTCCTTAAATCTTCCTAGCGTTTCTTTAAGAAAATCTTTAATACCTCCCTACCTCTTAGACCAAACTTTTAGTGAGCAGGCCTATTCTAATCTTTTATGGTTTGGTACCTAACGTTTCTTTATAATGCTTTTGTGAAGGACCTTGAAACCTTTTATGTTAAAGATGTTCTGTAAATATAAGTTGTCGTTGTTAACATTAAGGGTTTAAGGAAAGAACCTTTTCTTTGGCTGTAGCCCAGATATTGAAGGATTGAAATGATCTTGAATAATTAAATGAATGGATCCATTTCCAAAGCATTCCTCCGCTCATTATTCTTACAAAGCTTCATGAGTTCACCAAAATGACTTACAAAAATGGAGAGGAAATCAGCACATGGATAAATTAGTGTGTTGGTTACTGTAATTGCATGGTATAATTTCAGACTCCACAGAACATTTTTCATAAGGAAACACCAGTATGTACCACACAAATCTATGTCACACTCTTTAGTTTATGATGAGTATTCTTCTCTAAAAGTATCTGTGATAAAATGTAAAATATCAATAACTGTTCTTGCAGAAGCTCAATTGATTTTTCACTACATAAATAAAGCTGACTTTGATTTATAGAAAGGCATAACAGGGAACTGCCCAACTTATGTATATGTCAGATGTTCTGGGTACATTAGGTGCCATTATATTTATAACCGGTAATTATAGTCATTGAGTTATACAGCACAGAAAGAAACCCTTGGTACAACCAGTCTATGCCGACCAGATATCCTAAACTAATCTAGTCCCATCTGCCAGCATTTGGCCCAGACCCCTTTAAACCCTTCCTATTCATATCCCCTTCCTATTCATATCCCCATCCAGCCTTTTGAATGTTGTAATTGTAGCTACCACCACCACTTCCTCTGGCAGCTCATTCCATGCACATACTATTCTCTGCATGAAATAATTGCTCATCAGGTCCCTTTTAAATTGAACCCCTCTCATTTTATATCTATGACTTCTGGTTTTGGACTCCTGTACCCTTGACTATTCACCCTATCCATGGCTCTCATCATTTTCTAAACTTCTGTAAGGTCACCCATCAGCCTTCAGGGAAAAAAAACCCAGCCAATTCAGCCTGTCCCTCAAGCTCCATACCAAACAACACCCTTGTAAGTCTTTTCGGAGAGCTTTCATGTTTAATGTTAAAAATCACACAACACCAGGTTATAGTCCAACATGTTTAATTGGGAGCACACTAGCTTTCGGAGCATCGCTTCTTCATCAGGTGATAGTGGAGGACTCAATCCTAATTTATAGCAAAATTTACAGTGTGATGTAACTGAAATTATACATTGAAAAATGTAATTTCACTATGTATAATTCCAGTTACACCACACTGTAAATTTTTGCTGTAAATTCTGTGTTTTAGGATTGAGTCCTCCACAATCACCTGATGAAGGAGCGTTGCTCCGAAGTCTAGTGTGCTCCCAATTAAACCTGTTGGACTATAACCTAGTATTGTGTGATTTTTAACTTTGTGCACCCCAGTCCAACACCGGCATCTCCAATTCAAGTTTAACAACATCTTTCCTACAGCATGGACACCAGAAATGTACACAGTATTCCAAAAGTGGCCTCACCAATGTCCTATATAGCTGCAACATGATCTCCCAACTCCTTTACTCAATGCACTGACTAATAAAGGCAAGCAAGCTAAATGCCTTCTTCACCACCCTGTCTACCTGTCCACCAACAAATAGTGAATTGTACTTTCAATGAACTATGCACCTGCACCTCTTGATCTCTTTGTTCAGCCACACTCCCCAGGGCTCTACCATTAAGAGTTTAAGTCCTGCCCTGGTTTGCCTTACCATAATGTAACACCTTGCATTTACCTAAATTGAACTCCATTGCCACTCCTCAGCCCATTGGCCCACCTAATCAAGATCCCATTGTACTTGGAGATAACCTTTTTCACTCTCACCATCACCAATTTTGATGCCATCTGCAAATTTACTGACCATACCTGATATATTCATATTCAAATCATTTATATAAATGACAAAAAGCAGTGAACCCTGCACTTATCCTTGTGCCACACTACTGGTCACAGGCCTCCAGTCTGTTATCCTGCTGTGTATTTGATATCTACAACAGTTGTACTTTTTCACCATACTGAGTATATTAAATAGCATTGTACTTCATGTTATGGAGTACTTTGCATGAAGTGATGCACTTTGCACTATAAACGTCATGGTATATTGTGCTGTGTGGCATGTATGTGTATTTTCTTTTCTGCATTCTAGATTTCAAATTTCCTTTGATGGCAATTTTTAGTTTATTTATTTTAATTCACCATTAACTTGTTGACATTAAATCAGCACTTAATAATATTAACTGACATTTAACATAAACCTCATAAACCATCTTAAAAATAGTTCATAGAGGCACTGAAAGTACAACTCACTATTTGTGTTGATGGCTGTGATGTTTCTATTTACTTCACATAATATGCTTTGCGATAGACATCTGTGCATATTAACATCAGCCATTATTGGAAAAACAAAACCAGAGCTGAACAAAGTCAGAAGTCACACAACACCAGGTTATAGTCCAACAGGTTTATTTGAAACCCCAAGTTTTCAGAGCACTGCCCTTTCATCAGGTGAAGTGGACTGCATCTGACAAAGAGACAACGCTCTGAAAGCTTGTGATTTTAAATGAATCTTTATGACCCTAACCTGGTGTCATGTGATTTTTGACATTGCCCACTAACACCAGCACCTCCACATCACGACTACCATTGACACCACAAACTGCAAACTGAACAGTCCCTACAGGAGAAGTATAATTTACAAACACTGGATAGCTAATAGTCTCTCTGATAGGATGTAAATAAATATTGGTCACAGTATCAACTAAGCCTCCAGCTCCTTATCAAATAGTGTCAAGGGATCTCTGACATCCTCTTGAACAGACAGATGGGTCCCCATTAAAGATCTTGTTTAAAGAAATGGTGTCTTTAACACTGCAGTACTTCACTGAAGTGCCAACCTTGATTATCTGAGAAAAGTTTAAGTAGGGGACTTGAAACCACAATTATCTGAATGCAAATATGGCACCACTCAGTCAGCTGACACAACACAGCAAAGCTATTATCCAGTCCTCCCAAGTCATTTTCTAATCTTTTGTTTTCACGGGGTGTACTCACAGAGATGGTCCACGGAAGCTGCTCTTTCTCCTGAACCTCTGCAATAAGTAACAGGGGAGCAGCACAGCCCCATCTATTGGACAGAATCGTGCACACGGCCTCAATCTGAGACCAAGATAAAGCAAAGGAGTGTGTGACATGTGTGCCAAATCGGTCACTTGGGTTGCAAATCAACATGGCAAGAGAAAGCAGGAGGTTCTGAAAAAGGAATCAGTGTTTCTTTGGAAAGCATTGACTGTAGGGACTCAGCAGGTTTCTTTTGTGCAACATTTTTGTTGTTTCTCTCCTTAATTCACGCTCTGACTTTTTATTTATGCAATTATCAAGCTTTGAGTGTCTGAGACACCGAAGACAGTTTCTGAATACCCAATATGAAATTCTTCCATGCCACACCAACAAGGTCTGGAAATCTCTGACTGAAATAGGCTTTACTCCTCTGAAAGGTTGTCAGTTTTAGAATTGCTGACTTCAACCACGGGGGAATTTCTCAAGTTGTGGTAACTAATAGCATGGAAATTGCAGTCAACACTGAGATCCACACGTAAAGAACTGGCCTCATTGGTGGTTATCCTGTATGTGTGAGTGAAAATTAACACAATCAGAGTAGGGGAAATGAGGAGGTTATGCTTTTCTTTACTGTAACTGCTGTGAATCTAAGCTACATTCCAAAATAGAAGCTGCCAGAAAATTGGGTATGAAGACCAGTCAATTCACCAAAAATCTAGTTGATGAAATCATCTTTTTCAAGTGACGACCTCACACATCAATATTATGATTATCATCAAATGAGTGAATTCAGAAACAAAAACAGAACTTGCTGAAAAAGCTCAGCAGGTCTGGCAGCGTCTGTGACAAGAAATCGGATGTTCACGTTTCAGGTTGAGTGACCCTTCCTCTGAACTGATGCCAGACCTGCTGAGCTTTTTCGGCAAGTTCTGTTTTTGTTTCTCCATTCACTCATTTGATGATAATCATAATATCGATGTGTGAGGTCGTCACTTGAAAAAGATGGTTTCATCAACTAGATTTTTGGTGAAGATAAGGGATTGTGGGATGGGATGGGGTGTTAAGGAGTAAACAAAAAGTGGGGATCGAACCCAAAGTAAGAAAAGAACAGTTGAAGACACATAGCAATGGATAATGATCAGGCTGGATAGCTATTTATAGAGACTGTTCGTGGCTAACAATAGGTTGTGTGTAATAGCAGATTATTGTGTGGGGGGGGAATTGAGGTAAGGACAAGGGAGAGTTTAAGCCCTAAAGTTATTGAACTCGATATTGAGTCCAAAAGGCTGCAGGGTCCCCAAGTGGAAAACGAGGTGTGATTCTTTCAGCTTAATCTGAGCTTCGCTGGAGTACGGCAGCAAGCCTGAGACAGAGACGTTGTCCAAGGAACAGAGTGGTGTGTTGAAATGACAGGCAACTGGAAGCTCAGGGTCTTTCTTGCAGACAGAACGTGAAGTGGTCACCCAGTCTCTGCTTTGTTTCTCCAGTGAGTAAATTCAACAGCTGTTCTCAAAAGAAGCAAATGACTGAGCAGGTTTTGAACCTCATTTCGAGTTTGGGTTCCTTTCCAATGAACACAAGAACTCCTGGTAGAGTACAAAAGGTGGCAGAGACAAACCTGTGGAACGTTCTATTACAATTAAATTACACTTACTTTACAGGATTTGTACAGGATAAAGTTTCACATAATAGGACATGGTTATCCTGAAGAGTCAGAAAACACCAATTCGCTGCTGATCAGAAATCAACCATATTCCCCAATAAATATTAGGTTGTATGTTGTCCACTGTTCGGTTAGATAACGGTTAATTAGTAGCTGATCTGTATTTATTAACCTTGGTTCCACAACAGATAAAACCTTTAACTGACAACAGCTGATCTGTCTCATTTTTAAATATTCTTCATCCCTGGAACAGGACTGGGGTTGGACAGTGGATCAGTGGTTAGCATTGCTGCCTTATGTTACCAGAGACTTGGGTTCAATTCCACCATTGGGCGACTATGCGGAGTTTTCACGGTCTCCTCATGTCTGTGTGGGCTTCCTCCGGGTTCTTCAGTTTCATCCCACTGTTCCAAAGGTGTGCAGGTTAGGTGGGCTGGCCATGCGACATTGCTCCAGTGTCCAGTGATGTAGGTTATGTGGATTAGGCATGGGAAATGTCAACTAGGTAAAAACAAGGACTGCAGATGCTGGAAACCAGATTCTGGATTAGTGGTGCTGGAAGAGCACAGCAGTTCAGGCAGCATCCGAGGGGCAGTAAAATTGACGTTTCGGGCAAAAGCCCTTCATCAGGAATACAGGCAGAGTGCCTGAAGCGTGGAGAGATAAGCTAGAAGAGGGTGGGGGTGGGGAGAAAGTAGCATAGAGTACAATAGGTGAGTGGGGGAGGGGATGAAGGTGATAGGTCAGGGGGAATGGTGGAGTGGATAGGTGGAAAAGAAGATAGGCAGGTAGGACAAGTCATGGGGACAGTGCTGAGCTGGAAGTTTGGAACTGAGGTGAGGTGGGGGAAGGGGAAATGAGGAAACTGTTGAAGTCCACATTGATGCCCTGGGGTTGAAGTGTTCCGAGGCGGAAGATGAGGCGTTCTTCCTCCAGGCGTCTGGTGGTGAGGGAGCGGCGGTGAAGGAGGCCCAGGACCTCCATGTCCTCGGCAGAGTGGGAGGGGGAGTTGAAATGTTGGGCCACAGGGCGGTGTGGTTGATTGGTGTGGGTGTCCCAGAGATGTTCCCTAAAGCGCTCTGCTAGGAGGCGTCCAGTCTCCCCAATGTAGAGGAGACCGCATCGGGAGCAACGGATACAATAAATGATATTGGTGGATGTGCAGGTAAAATTTTGATGGATGTGGAAGGCTCCTTTAGGGCCTTGGATGGAGGTGAGGGAGGAGGTGTGGGTGCAGGTTTTGCAATTCCTGTGGTGGCAGGGGAAGGTGCCAGGATGAGAGAGTGGGTTGTAGGGGGGGGCGTGAACCTGACCAGGTAGTCACGGAGGGAACGGTCTTTGCGGAAGGCAGAAAGGGGTGGGGAGAGAAATATATCCCTGGAAATGTCAAGTTACAGAGAGGGATGGATATGGGTGTGATGTCCTTTGGAGGGTCAGTGTGGATTCAGTGGACTAACTGGCCTGTTTTCACACCATAGGGATTCTGTTACACTTCCAGAGTTCCTCTATCCTTGCCTTTATTGATTTGCTGGTATAAGGCTCAATTTCAGCAATCCTCGCTTACCACAAAATCACTGATCACCCGGGAGACAGTAAGGTTTCAGGAGCTTGGTGACAGCACAAAGACCGAAAGGTTAAGCTGGGCCTGATGTACAAAAGGGAATGAGTAGCAGAGGGTCCAAGATGGATGAAACAGTTGAGTCTGCAGATAAAAAGAGTATGATTGAGTGTTTCAGGGACAATGGATGGAGGTCGAGCAGATTCAGCAGTGCGGGGTTAGGTAGTCCTTTGATAGAGGTGATAATGAAGTCAGCAACTCAGCTCAATGTCGGATTAGACAAACTGGTAAAACCGCACTTTTCCACTTGCAAAAATGACTAGGGTGGGGCAAGGAGTTGATAGGGAGGTGGTACTTTTCAGTCAAGGGTGATTGGCTCAGCTTTTCCTGATGTTTCACTGGAGGTGGTGCTAAGGCAAGACTAGAAATTGGACAAGAAAGTTGACAATAGAGAAGCAATTTTTGGGAGGTGCTCATTCAGACAGTGAGAAGACACAACTAGGTGTCTTCCCTATCTATATGGAAGCTGATTCCACGTCTGCTGGTAAAGATTGAAAGAGATCAATTGGATTTGTTAGCCCTCTGGAGGCACGCTTAGAAGGCATAGCTGAGAGATGTGCATGCAGTGATTGAATAGTTAAGTGTGGAATCAAGTCAGCATCAGAAAGGACAATAATGGTGTGGCCAACCAATGTTAAAGATTGAAGAAAGATCAAGGAGGATAATATGTGATAAATGTGAGGAGTTGTAGTTTGGAAAATTCGGGCAGGTGTCATACACTTCATGGTAAGATCCTGAGGAGTATTGCTGAAGAAAGTGATCTTGGAGTGCAGGTTCATAGTTCCTTGAAAGTGGAGTCCCATGTAGATAGGATAGTCAAGAAGATGTTTGGTATGCGTTCCTTTACTGGTCAGAGCATCGAGTACAGGGGTTGGAAGGTCATGTTGCAGTTGTACAGGACATTGGTTAGGCTACTTTTGGAATACTATGTGTAGTTTTGGTCTCCCTCCTAAAGGAAGGATGTTGTGAAACTTGAAAGGGTTCAGAAAAATTTACAAGGAGGTTGCCAGGTTGGAGGATTTGAGCTACAGGGAGAGGCTAAATAAGCAGGGGCTGTTTTCCCTGGAGCGTCGGAGGCTGAGGGGTGACCTTTTAGAGGTTTATAAAATCATGAGGAGCCTGGATAGGGTAAACAGACAAGATCTTTTCACACACACACACACTCACGAACACACACACACATACACACACATACTCACCCACATGCACTCTCACACGCACACACACACACTCCCACACAGACACACTCACACAAGCACACTCTCACACATGCACACACACACTTTCATAAACACACATGCACACTCTCACACAGACACACTCTCACACATGCACACACACTCTCACAAACACACACGCACACACACCACATACACACACACCCACAAACACCACAACAAACACACACTGACACACTCATACACACACCCACATACACTCACAAACACACACACTCTCTCACATACACACACACACACTCAGATGTGCACACACACCCAGACACTCGCACACTGACTCATATAAACACATACACACACGCGCTCACCCACTCACATGGACTCATATACACACATACATACATACTCATATACACACACTCACACACACCACACACACATGCACTCACACACACTCTCTCTCACACACACACATGCAAACACACACAAAAACAGATACACACACTCACACACACATACACACACACACACATACACACACACAGACACACACACACTCACACAGACAATCATACGTACACATTCACGCATACACACACATGTACACACACGGTCTCACTCACATACACAATCATACATATACACACACACAAACACTTTCTCTCTCACACACACTCACTCACACACACATTCTCTCTCACACACACAACAACCCCCTCACACACACCCTCACACACACTTACCCTCACACACATACACACATACTCATATATACACACTCACATGCACCACACACACACGCATACACTCACACACACACCCTCACACACACACATGCACACTTACACACATACACATGCACACACACTCACAGACAAACCCACCCTCACACACATTCTCACACTCACGCACACACACAAACTCTCTCTCTCACACACACACCCTCACACACAAACTCACCCTCACACTAACACACACGCAGACACACACACTCACATGCACACACACACCCTCACAAACACACACAGACACACACACTCGCACACACCCTTACACACACACACTCACACGCACTTACACACACTCACACAAACACACACACAAATGCACGCTCACATACAAGCACACACATACTCACACACGCACACACATGCACACATACATACACTCTCACAGACACCCTCACTCACACTCACACACACGCACATGCACACACACACATACATGCACATGCACTTTCACAAACACACACACGCACACACACTTACACAAAGCCTCACACTGACACACGCATGCACTCACACATACACACTTACACACACACCATATACACACATGCACTCGCACACTCTTTCTCTCACACACACATACTCGCACACTCTCTCACACACACACATGCACACTCTCACACACACACACTCTCACACTCTCACACACACACACTCGCACACTCTCTCATACACACTGATGCACATGTACTCGCACACTCTATCACACACACATGCACTTGCACTCTCTCTCTCACACATACACATGCACTCGCGCACTCTCTCTCACACACACACACTTGCAGACTCTCTCACACACACACACACTCGCACACTCTCTCTCACACACACACTCACACATTCTCTCACACACAAATACACACACTCGCACAATCTCTCACACACATACACAAGCACGCACATACACACATGCACACATTCACACATACATACACTCATGCGCACACATATATACACACAAGCACACACATACACACACGCACACACATACTCACACACATTCACGCATACATACACAAACACACTCACACACACTCTCACACACAAACTCACCCTCAAACACACACACATACACACTCTCACACACATGCATGCACGCACACATACATGCACACACACCTACACACACTCACTCACAAACACACACGCACACACACTCTCACAGAAACATATGCATTCACATAGACACACACATACACACACACTCACAAACACACACACTCACAGACACGCACACACATACTCACACATTCACACCCGCTCACACATACACTCACAAACACACAAACAAATGCACTCACACACACATAAACACAGGCAGACACACATGCTCACTCACACACACAAACACACACTCTTACACACACATACACACTCACACACACATGCATGCATGCACGCACACACACCCACACACACTTACACTCACAACCAGACAAACACAGATGCACACACACTCTCACAGACACACATGCACGTCTCACACACACACACTCACAGACACGCACACACATACCCACATACACATACACTCACAAATGCACAAACAAATGCACTCACAAACGCACACACATAAACACAGACACACACACACTCACTCACTCACACAAACACACGCTTACACACACATACACGCACACACATATCCACACACACACACACCCACATTCACACAAACACACACGTGAACACACACTCACACACATGTACACTCACACTCACACACACACTCACGCATACACACACATACATTTGCAAAAATGCAAACACACACTCATACACGCACGTACACACACACACTCACACACATGTACACTCACACTCACACACACACTCACGCATACACACACATACATTTGCAAAAATGCAAACACACACTCATACACGCACGTACACACACACACTCACACACACTTACACACACATGCACTCACACACACACACTCACACACAGACACACAATCACACATGCACTCACACACTCAAGACACACACACAAACATGTGCGCACACACACACACTCTCCCACACATACTCTCCCACACTCAAACAGACACTCATACACACTCGCACACACACATTCACACACGTTCACCTGCTCTCACGCACTCACAAACACACACGCGCGCACACACACATACACACTCACCACTTCCACACACACAAACACACACCGACACACTCACACGTACACACTTACACACACACACACTCTCACACACATGCACACACATACACACACATCCTCTCTTTCTCTCACACACAAACTCACACGCGCACACACACCTAGACACTTGCACACACATACAAACACACACACACATATGCTCACACACACACTCACACACATATACACACACATGTGCTCACACACTTACACAGACTCATACACACACAATCTCACACACACACATACACCCAAACACATTCTCTCTCTCTGACACACACTCACTCATACACACACACTCACACACACACGCACTCTAACATACACATGCAAACACACACAAAAACAGACACTCACACACACATACACACACTCGTGGACACACACACTCACCCACACCACACACAATCATATAGACAGACACACACACACACACTCATATACCAGACACACATAAACACACACACACACACATACACATGCTCATGCACACACACACTCATACAGACACATACACACTCATATACCGGACACGCATAAATGCATGCACACACACACACACACACAGTCTCACATATGCACACACACACAAACACACTCATACATGCACACTCACACACATACACTTATAGAGGCACAGATACACTCATACAGACACAGCCACACACACACTCATATACACACTCACACACATACATTCACACACACACACCACACAGACACACATGCACATACACACACACACTCACTCACACAGACACGCACTCTCACACACACACATGCAAACACACACAAAAACAGATACTCACACACATATACACACTCGTGGACACACACACACACACACACACACACACACACTCACCCACACCACACACACAATCATATAGACAGACACACCACACAGACACACACACACACACTCATATACCAGACACTCATAAACACATGCACACACACACTCACACACACATCTGCATACACTTACACACACACAGTCTCACTTATGCACACACACACACACAAACACACACTGACACACTCGCACGTACACACTTACACACACACACTCTCACACACATGCACACGCATACACACACATCCTCTCTTTCTCTCACACACAAACTCACACACGCACACACCTAGACACTTGCACACACACACAAACACACACACACATGCTCACATATACACACATAAACACACACATGTGCTCACACACTTACACAGACTCATACACACACTCATACACACACAATCTCACACCCACACATACACCCAAACACATTCTCTCTCTGACGCACACTCACTCATACACACACACTCACACACACACGCACTCTCACATACACATGCAAACACACACAAAAACAGACACTCACACACACATACACACACTCGTGGACACACACACACACACACACTCACCCACACCACACACACAATCATATAGACAGACACACCACACAGACACACACACACACACTCATATACCAGACACGCATAAACACACACACGCACACATACACATACTCATGCACACACACACACACACACACACACACACACACACACACTCACTCACACAGACACGCACTCTCACACACACACATGCAAACACACACAAAAACAGATACTCACACACATATACACACTCGTGGACACACACACACACACACACACACACCCACACCACACACACAATCATATAGACAGACACACCACACAGACACACACACACACACTCATATACCAGACACTCATAAACACATGCACACACACACTCACACACACATCTGCATACACTTACACACACACAGTCTCACTTATGCACACACACACACACATGCACACGCATACACACACATCCTCTCTTTCTCTCACACACAAACTCACACACGCACACACCTAGACACTTGCACACACACACAAACACACACACACATGCTCACATATGCTCACATATACACACATAAACACACACATGTGCTCACACACTTACACAGACTCATACACACACTCATACACACACAATCTCACACCCACACATACACCCAAACACATTCTCTCTCTGACGCACACTCACTCATACACACACACTCACACACACACGCACTCTCACATACACATGCAAACACACACAAAAACAGACACTCACACACACATACACACACTCGTGGACACACACACACACACACTCACCCACACCACACACACAATCATATAGACAGACACACCACACAGACACACACACACACACTCATATACCAGACACGCATAAACACACACACGCACACATACACATACTCATGCACACACACACACACACTCATATACCGGACACTCATAAACACATGCACACACACACTCACACACACATATGCATACACTTACACACACACAGTCTCACTTATGCACACACACACAAACACACTCATACACGCACACACTCACACATACACTCACACACACACATACACTCATACAGACACAGCCACACACACACTCATATACACACTCACACACATACATTCACACACACACACCACACAGACACACACGCACACATACTCACACACACATACTCATACACACACACTCACACACACCACATATACACACACCACACAGGCATGCACACAAATATACACACAGATTGACAATCACCTGAAGAAGCAGCATTCCGAAAGCTATTGCTTCCAAATAAACCTGTTGGATTATAATCTGGTGTTGTGTGATGTTTAACCTTGTACACCTCAGTCAAACATTGGCATCTCCAAATCATGACATTCACACACATATAACACACACACATCCCACCACACACACACACACACACACACACACACACACACACACACATTCACTAACACACACCACATCTACACACACACATACACAACACATACACCCTACATCCATACACACCACACATCCACGCCCACACTATGTATATACACACACCACACACATGTGCGCACACACACACGCATACACCCCCCCACACACACGCATATACACATACTCTCATACACACACTGACACATACACACATACATTCTTTCTCTCAGACACTCACTCACTCATACACACACACATACGTGCACTCACACACACACGCAAACACATACAAAAACAGCCACACACACACACTCACATACACACACACGCACACACACACACATACACGCTCACAGGCATACTCACAGACACTTACCCACACACACAATCATACACACACACACACACTCTCACCCACACACAGTCATACATACACACACGCACACTCATATACCAGACACTCATACACTCATATACACACACATGCACACACACACACATACACGTGTTCATGCACACACACACATTCACAACACCTACAGGCTCACACATACACCCACACACATTGTCTCTCTGAGACACACACTCACTCACTCATACACACACACATGCACTCACACACACGCAAACACACAAAAACAGACACACACACTCACCACATACACAATCATACATACACACAGTCATCCATACACACAATCATACATACTAACATTCATATACACACACACTCACCCACAAACACAATTATACATACACACACTCACCCACATACACAATCATACATAAACACACACTCAACCACACACACAATTATACATACAAACACTCACATACACACACACGCTCTCATCCACACATGCAATCATACATATGCACACACACTTTCTCTCACACACACTCACTCACACACACATACTCTCTCATACACACACATACACACACATACACATACTCACTCTCATACGCACACACTCACGCACACATCACACACACTCATAGAGACACACACACAAACTCATATACCAGACACTCATATACACACACTTGCACACACACACACACACAAGCACACTCATACACACACACACTCACGCACACACATTTATTCATACACACACATACAGGCACACATACATTCATACACACACACACACACACACACAGGTTGACAATCGCTTGAAGAAGATGTAGCATTCTGAAAGCTATTGCTTCCAAATAAACCTTGTGGACTATAATCTGGTGTTGTGTGATTTTTAACTTTGTACACCTCAGTCAAACACTGGCATCTCCAAATCATGACAAACATAGAACATACACACATATACCACCACACACACACATTCACACACACACCCACCACACACACACATTCACACACACACCCACCACACACACACATTCACTAACGCACACACAAAAACACACACCACATCTACAAACACACACGCATAACACATGCACCCTACATCCACACATACCCCACATCCACGCCCACACTATATATATATACACACACCAAACATACATGTGTGCGCGCAGACACACATACACACCAGATCTACACACATGCAAAAACACCACACATACACACACACAAACATCACATCCATAGACACACACACACCAGCACCACACACACATACACACACACACAAATATAAACCACACACACATGCACACATCAACCTTCCTACATTTCCCAAAGGATATAAGTAACCTGTTTCCTACAGTTTCATCGACTTTGAGGGAAAGTAGCCTTCCCTCGCTCTCCCACCTTCCATTCCCCAGCATGCTATTGCAGTTAAAGGACATTGAGGTCCTAAATTGACCAATTATGGGCTTCGATAAGCTTAAGGATGGGTTAGTGGGCACCTTATCAGGCAACCACTTGTGTTAAGGGGACCAAATCGAGACTGGGCTGGAAATAGTGGGGACCTGACATATCTGGCATGAACACTGAAAACATGCACATTAGAGAGCTGGGAAATCCAGTTCCAGCAGTTGGGCAGGGTTGGCTGAAGGAGGTTTGACTCCATGGTCACATCCATACATGGGAAGCATCAGCAGCAATCAGATGAATGGTCTTGTGTCCAACGCTAAAGTGTAACTTAAAAACAGTCCTTACCAAAGGCCTTTGATCAAGGTCACAACCTGAATGCAAATGAGTGTTGAATTCATCTTTATATCATTAATCTTAAGGGTTTCTGATCATATCTGGAAAACTGAAGCCAAGAGCCTATCATGATTTAACCTGAAGTTAGATTTAACATTCCATCAGATGTTTCATAGGGTCATAAAGTACTTACTGAAGTCATGGAATTAGAGATTTTGAAGTGGGCATGTCGAAACTTGGGTTTGTGCGATGACCGAAGTTAAACTCTAAAAGGGTTGGTTGGAGTGGCGTACAGATGAATTTTGGATACGATTGAAGTGTATTTCCCCACATTGGAAAAGTAGAACAAACAAATCCCGAGCTCCCTAGATGTTGATGGAGGTACAAATCAGCAAAAAGAGGAAAATGTATGCTCCCGACAGATGTCAGGAAGAAAATGAAATTGAGATCCAAGAGGAATGCTTTTTAAGAGGAAGGACTTCCCAATCAACAAAAAGGTGTCTCAAAGTCTTCTATTACAATGTAAGTAATAAAAGAATCATAAAAGGAGCAGGAGGGCTCACAAAGGCCCACCATCTTCAGCTACTTCATCAATGACCTGTCCTCCATCATAAGGGCAGAAGTAGGGATGTTTGCACATGATTGCACAATGTTCAGCGCCATTCGCAACTGCTCAGATACTGGAGCAGTGCATGCTCAAATGCAACAAAATCTGGACAATATCCAGGCTTGGCCTGCTAAGTGGCAAGTAATATTGTGCCACACAAATGCCAGGCAATGACTATTTCCAATAAGCGACAATCTAAACGTTGCCCCTTGACATTAAATGTTTTTGTCATCACTGAATCCTCCACTGTCAATATCCTTGGGATGACCATTGATCAGAGACTCAACTGGACCTGCCATATAAATACAGTGACTACAACAGTAGGTCAGTGGCTAGGAATACTGCGGTGAGTAACTCCCCTCCTGACTCCTAAAGCCTGTCCACCATCTACACGGCATGAGCCAGGAGTGTGATTGAATATTCCCCACTTCCCTGGATGAGTACACCCCCAACAACACTCAAAAAGCCTGACACCATCCAGAACAAAGCAGCCCATATGATTGGCACCACATCTACTAGGAGGAGATTAGACGACTATTTGGATAGAAATAATATGCAAGAGTATGGGGGAGAAGCAGGGGTCTGGCACTAAGTAATGATGGTCACTTAACAAGCTGGCATAGGCATTGAAATAAGGTCACTGAGGCTGGTATCCAAGTATCAATTCACCCTTATTTCCATGTGCGTAGTATATGATGCTGTGCCAGCTAGCTCAGAGCTGGCTGTCAGAGTGAACAGAATTCCCAACACTCCTGCTCATATCTGTCAGCCAGTGCTTCTGATTGGACCAGGGTAACAGCGCCAATCAGAGACCTCATACTCTGTGACTGACATCCCCTGCCACCGCAGGAATTGCAAAACCTGCGCCCACACCTCCTCCCTCACCTGCATCCAAGGCCCCAAAGGAGCCTTCCACATCCATCAAAGTTTTACCTGCACATCCACTAATATCATTTATTGTATCCGTTGCTCCCGATGTGGTCTCCTCGACATTGGGGAGACTGGACGCCTCCTAGCAGAGCGCTTTAGGGAACATCTCTGGGACACCCGCACCAATCAACCACACCGCCCTGTGGCCCAACATTTCAACTCCCCCAACCACTCTGCCGAGGACATGCAGGTCCTGGGCCTCCTCCACCACTGCTCCCTCACCACCCAATGCCTGGAGAAAGAAAGCCTCATCTTCCGCCTCGGAACACTTCAACCCCAGGGCATCAACGTGGACTTCACAGTTTCCTCATTTCCCCTTCCCCCACCTCACCCCAGCTCCAACCTTCCAGCTCAGCACTGTCCTCATGTCCTGTCCTAGCTGCCTAACGTCCTTTCCACGATCCACCCCACCCTCCTCTCTGACCTATCACCTTCATCCCCACCCCATTCACCCATTCTACTCTTTGCTACCTTCCCCCACCCTCCTCTCTGACCTATCACCTCCATCCCCACCCCCATTCACCTATTGTACTCTATGCTACTTTCTCCCCACCCCCATCTTATTTATCTATCCACTCACAGGCACCCTGACTTTATTCCTGATTAAGGGCTTTTGCCCGAAACGTCGATTTTCCTGCTCCTTGGATGCTGCCTGACCTGCTGTGCTTTTCCAGCATCACTCTAATCTAGACTCTGGTTTCCAGCAACTGCAGTCCTTGTTTTTAACCTACCATCATTACAATCATTTACTTTTGTTCATTTGTGGGATGTGGGTGTCACTGGCTGGCCAGCATTTATCGCCTTACCCTATTTGCTCTTGAGGAGATGGTATTGAACTGCCTTCTTGAACCTGTGCAGTCCATGTGCCATGGGTTGACCCACAGTGTGACAATGGGTCAAACAGCCACTTGGTGGGCCAAAACCCTTCACTGATATTGTGTTCAGACTAGGACCTATACTAAACAGTGGCAATATTATTACTAATAGGTCTCATTGTGAAGCTTTGACATTCAAACTCAAATGGTTTATTTCTCCAAATCACAACAGCAAGCGCACTTTAAAAGTCATTCACTGTCCATAAAATGATTTGTGAGGTCTCCAGGTTTATGAGAACCCCTTTATTATTAGAAGTGTTTTTTTTTTCTCAAATATATGCTTCTTGGTCCTTTCCTTTCAACCCACAAGCCATGAAAAGGGAAGCTGAGTAGATAAATTTAGTACAATCCAAATCGGTGCACCTTGTGTTGAACAAGATCAGCTGTGAGCTAAAATATGCTGGGTTGCGTAATGAGAAAAAATGCAATTGAATATGGCAGATTGTAAATAATTAAGCTGCTCTGTGGCTTGATTAAATTTGGAAGCAAATGACTGGGGAAGGTTTGTGTAAAGTGTTATGAACATTGTACTGAGTCGAAGGCTACACTCATTCAGTATTCATCTTTAGATTAAATCTGCCACTTCGTTTTGAGTTCTGGAGCTCTCCAGCTTTCAATCTGTTCCCTGTTTACTGCTCATGCAATTGCATATATCTAATAAACCACAATACATTTTCTCCACTTGATCTCTGGTCTATCTGTCACAGCATCCAAACATTAAATTAAATCAAGCATGTTTTCATGAAAGATAAGGATCAACTGTAGGTAAATTGGGAAAGTGTAGAAATCACACTGACACAGGGAAAACCAGACCAACACAACTGACACTGTAGAATAATTCAAGAGGACTTTTGCTATTGCAATATCATTGATATGAAAATATAAGAAAGCAGGAATGTAAGCAGGCTGAAACATGAAAGGAAGAAATGCAATTACTGCCTTTACACAGGGCTTGGTAAGACTGCACCTAAGTACTGCAAACAGCTTTGGTCTTCTTTCTGATGAACGAATCTCCTTGCCTTAGCAGGAGTCTAATACGGATTGATTCCTTGGTGGATTATATATGAGGAGTATGGCTGATAGCATCCAGAGCTCATTGAGATGTGGACAATCCTTGAGGAGCCTGTCAGGGTTGATGTCATTAGGATGTTGGCCCTGGCTGGAGTTTATTCCAAGGGCACAGGAGGAGAAGGGGTCAGCTAGGTACAGCAGAACTGAGACTTTCTCCATTCAGTGAGCTATGAATCCCTGGGACTATTCAGCTCAGACAGCTGTGGACATGTTGGATATATTCAAGAAAAAAATCAAAATGGATTGAGGGAATCAAGAGCTGTATGGATAGGGCAGAGGGAGGGGGGATGCAGAAGATGTAAATCTTTAGCTATGATCATAATGAAACAGCTGATCCAAGGGGCTACGTGAGTGACATTTCCCCCCATTTCTCTTATTCTTTCATTCTTATCAATACTAATGCCAAGAGGAGCAGTAAAGAGAACATTAGCAGACAACCCTGACTACAAATGGAATAACAAATGCTGTAAATGAGTTTGTTAAAATTGTGCTACAATGATAATATAACGGACTGCAAGTAACCCTGACATTTCAGCATTTAATATGATGAAAAATTACTGTTTTAGCAACTGGAGCCCCAGCTGTTGTTACTGATTTTATAGGAATAACATGATGCGGTGTGATAATCAGCTTGAGACATGAATATTAGAACAAAGCTTCATCCATTGCATCTAGACTTGAGGGAATAAGAGAAAAAAGCATAGCACAGTGAATTTACATTAAGAGTTACTGGAATGAGAGGAGAAATTTGATCCATCGCACCTGTACTGACCTTTTAAGTGAATTTTGTTCTCGGGACTTTGTACCAGAACTGAACTGACAGAGTCTAGGTTATCATAGTTACTGCATCCAAGAGGTCCTGTTCTGGTTTCAGTTACCTGGACAAGCAGAAAGAGGAAAGTTTATCAGTGAAAATCTCGTAATCTTACAGACCAAATTATATTACAGAGGAGTGAATTTTCCCTTTTGTAACGCTGGCAGCTATGACTTTACTTACATTGCAATCCAGAGGTTTCATTGTTGCAAGGGATGGGTGCGGTGGGGTTTGAAGGAAGGGTGCGTGTGATTTTGGATATTGGAACAAAAGATTATGAGGAGTCTCTCATGTAACAGCCAAAGTGTTTGTCTTATTTCACTGATTTCTTGAAAATCCATAGTTTTATTTTCATTGCCAACTCCAGAAACATAATTCAACAAATTTTCTACCCATTGGCCACAAGTATATAAATCTATATATGAGGTTGGAAAATGTTCATTTACATTTATTACCAAACAATTTAGTTGTGGATTTCAGTGGACATCGCAGCGAATATATAAAATTTAAGGGAGCAACTAATTTGCATATTCTTGTCTTTTCCAAAAGTCTTGTCAAGGACCTTGCATTGTCAAAAAATTGTTAAATTCAGGACTTCCATTCAGAATTGTGTTTCAAAGTTCAATTGTAATCGTGATCCTAAGCTTTCCACTCAATGTGAATGAATAATTTTGCTTGCTAGGCCAACGTGACCTTTAAAAAAGGAGGATCCCTGATGTGACTGTTTAGGTTAATGGTATAAAAACATATAATTCCTCTTGGACCTTAGTTATTGATTCTCTTCTTGCTTGTAACTGTGTTCAGTTCTCTTATGTTTGCTACGTAATTGGCTGAGCGATAAAATTCATGAGCTAATTGTATTGGGATTGTCATCAAGAGCTAAGTATTAACATGTCGGATTCCACACATGTCTGCTTTTGTCCTCCCATTGTTTAATATGATTACAGTTGATCGCATGCTAAGAATCATCAGTACACTGACTAAATTTTCACCTGACACAGGGCCAATGAAGGCATGACAATCTGAAATGTGCAGGACATAAGCTACAGGTGTATTTGAATAGACTCATGAATTGGATAGGCAGGCAGGAGATGAAATTCATGATGGAGACAGCAAAGTACTTCAAGTAAGTAAGTAACAAAACCCAGAAGGGACATTTATTTAAATAGAAAGAAACTATTGGAAAAAGTAAAAAGCGATCTGGAGTTTGCAATTAGCAACAAATTGAAACTGCCACAACAATGCGCAGTAACAGTGAGTAAAAAACGTTTGGGACACGATGAAAAGTAAACAAATGACTTTGAATAGGGATGGAATCCTGCCACTTTACAGTCATTAATGTAACTGCAATTACAATAACAAGCACTGATCACCTCAGGACCAAGTGAATACTGTAATTATTAAAAGGATACAGAAAACCGCACACAAATAAATTGAGGCACGGAAGGTATTGTCTTGGAAGAAACAATTATGTAAATTGAACCTCTTCTCAGTGGAGAAGGAGAACATTCAGAGCTAACATGATTGGTGAATTTAAGATTCTAAAGAGACTAGATAATATCAATTACGACAAGCTATTTCTGCTTCTCCAAAATAGCTGTACAGAGGGAAATAGCAAATGAATGGGAGTAAATACAAAACTAACACATAAAAACAAACATTGCGGAGCAGTTAACCAAAGGAACAGACTAGAAAGACGATTCAGTTAGCATGTATTTCTTCATTCAGAAACTAACACTTTGTAATACAGCATCTGAATAACTTCAGTCATGATAAATAGAAACTGTAGGAATAACGTGGTGACTTTGGATTGCCACACTCACTTGTTTCTCCGACAACCTGCCCCACCCAAGTTTCTCTAATAACCTGCGCTAATCCATCTCTGTCTACCGGCCTGCTCCCAGTCAACTTTCTCTCTCTTTAAGTCCCTGTTTGCTCATCCATAGCTCCTTCACATGGCTAGCCCCAGTCCATCTCTCCATCGTATAAACTGCTCATAACCAACTCCCCATCGAACAGACTACTCCCACTGAGTTCTTCACCCAACAGTCTTCTTCTATTAAACTATCATTGTTTTATAATAGAGCTTTCTGAAATATATTCCATTATTTGACTCAGTCAGCAGCTTTGAAGCAACTGGGACCCCAAAGCCACATTATTACTTCTTAAAGAAGAAAATACAAAGTTATTTTTAATGGTGCACATTACTTTATAAACTACTGCTTCTCAAACATGGCAGTTAATCCATCCATGTGAATCCCTGAAGAGTGCAGTTCTTTAAGCAATTCCCCTTGCACTGCTTGTTCAGCTATGTTTTGCTGAGGTTGATAAGGATATCATCAATTTCCATCAGTCAATTTAACTGCATCTTACAAGAGCCAGAACCAAAAGGCACAATTCTATTTATCAAAATTCAGAGGGTGGAATGAACTCCCAGTAGCCTAGAAAAAATCATACTTCATCACATATCATTTGTCAAACAAATGCAGTTGCTAAATGAGGAACAGCCTTGATGCTTCTCGTCTTTCGAGCAGATTTTGCAGTCAATAATCAAGCTAACCATTTGAGGGGGGTGGGGGGGAGGGAATGCATATGAATTGCGTCAGGTGTGGAACACAGTTTGTCAATAATTCCAAACTAATAGGCTGTGTCACTGTGTTTCTTTCACTTTCAGTTTAATTAGCAAATACCAGAAACAGATAGGTGCCAGAACGTGAAACCAGAGCCCAGCAGGTTTTCCAGAGTGGAAAACATCCAAGGTCATGTCCACAGTCTCAGACAAACCACTGTATTCATGTTTAAACAGGGGATGACATAGTTCAGAGGAAGGGTCACAGGATTGAAATGTCAATTCTGTTTTCTCTCCATAGATGCTGCCAGACCTGGATTAACTAGGCCTGTATTTTATGAATGATTATGGCTTGAAATATTCCAACCTCAATAACCTCAACATTTAAGTTAGGAACAGGGCTAAGTCACTCAGCTGCTCAGGACTGCTCCACCATTCAATAAGATCATGTCTGATCTTACTATCACCTCAACCTCACCTTACATCTACTTCCCATAGCCTCTCACCCACTTGCATATAAGAATCTATTTCCTTTTGTCCGAAAAATATTAAAAGACTTTGCTTTCACACTGCCTTCCAAGGAAAGAGTTTTGAAGTGTGGTTGAAAATGATTAGATCAGCTACAATTGCCTTGAATGGCAGAGCAAACATATTGGGCCTACTTCGGATGCTACGGACTCACAAGTCCCAATGAGAAAAGATTTTGTTTAATCACTGTTTTAAATGGACATTTGCTGATTTTTAAATAGTAGCCCTGGTTCTGAAATCTCCCACAAGAGAAAATATCCTTTCTCAATCTATTCCTATCTAGACCTCTATGGAACTTGTATGTTTCTAGCAAGTTACCTGTTACTCATATAAACTCGAGCTGATACAAGTCTAGCCTGTCCAATCATTCTTCATCAGACAATTTGATCATTTTTGGTATTAGTCCAGTAAATCTTCCGAGGAGCAGGAGAATCGATGTTTTGGGCAAACCCTTCAGAACACTGTCAACATAAATTATGAATGGGAACCAGCCACAATATTAGAAGAAGCATCTTAATCAAAGTGTAATTAAAGAATAAGTAATTGATGATCATTAGTGAATAAAGGTGAATCAACTTTTACTAATCAGTCTCAGTAACTATTTATTTTGAAATGGAGTATTCATAGTGTGAGATACAAATAGGTTGGGAATGATAGAGAAGGATGCATCCAGAATCTTATCACCTAAAACTTACCTTTTGACTTAAAGCCACAGACACACAAATCAATAGAGGTTTGTCACACAAAGAGATAGCGGCAATCTAAATGCTTAATTGGTCTATGTTAAGGCAATTTACACAGATGGGAAAGACCAATTAAATTAGCTGTGACCACATTATGAGCAAATTACATTTTAAAAACAACTTTTAATTAAGGGGGAGAAAGGGGATGATTAGTCCCACAAATAATAAAGGTTCCAAGCGCCATCCTTTGAGTACTCTGTGAATCCCCAGGGCAGATGAAGTGTGCTCTTGCCTGGATTGAGTTTAGATTGGTCACAAAGTGGTGTCACTTTCATTACAACTAATCACAGATTTTCTATAAATGTAGGTACTCGAATTCAGAGACAGTCATTCGGGGACTATTGTTGACATGAAGCCTTGAGGTATATTGTCTGGACAAAGCAAGAGACTTCCTGACCAAACTTTGGATCTGTTTGAAATCTGTCTTGTATTTCTGTATAATTTAGTGTCTCTTGTTTGTTACTTGAATAATTTGTGTTGTTTGATGAGTGTCTTAATTGTTAACACTTAAAATCTGATATTATTCATTAATTCGTTGCCCTTGTTTTGCCTGATGGTATACTCAGTTATACCTGAAATATTTGAACAATAAGCGTTTGAAGTGGTTAACATGGGGTTTTAATTAAGTGAGCTTTGAAGGTTGGGTTAAACTTGAGGATCCTGTTTATGTAATATTAAACTGGTCTTGGTAATCTTGAAGTGAAACATGGTAATCTCAGCAGCAAGATATTACCTAATGCCTCATTAGCGGAACCACAGCACCATACCAAACCAGTGCTAAGATAGTCCATTACCCAACTTAATTTGAGCAAGGCCTTGGAAAATCTACTGAGATTGTTCAAATGTTGAGATCGTGCTGTTTCTTCTCTCAATATAGTCAAGCTTATGTGTTCCAAGATGTCTGATTCCATCAGAACAGAGCTACCTGTCTCTCCAAATGAAAAGTGATTACTACAGCACGTCTAGCCACCTTTTGTGAATGAAGGAAGAGAGTATGGGTGCTACTCCAGTGGGTGCTGTGATAGTGGGGGGAGGAGGTTGGGTGGGTTTGTTGGCTGGTTTGCCATTCCCACACTGGCACTCCTTCTCAATTTCTGCCTTTACCTGAGGGGTGGCAATCTTCAGATTAAACTACCAGCATGGAGCTCTTTCTAATGAGATCACATGTGACGTGATGGAGGAAGGGCACTGGTGTCATCAGTGTAGTGGGGAGCTACAGATGAATGGTCAGGGTGATATGAGGAGTTTTTTCTTTCTTTTGTTTTTGGGAAATTAATGGCCAGCAAGGCTTGAGTTTTTGTTCCATTCTGAATTTAGAAGTTAGATTAAATTCTCTACAGTGTGGAAACAGGCCCTTCGGTCCAACAAGTCCACACTGCCCCTCTGAAGAGAAACACACCCAAACTCCTACCCTATATTTACCCCTGACTAACACACCTAACACTATGGACAATTTAGCATGGCCAATTCACCTAACCTGCACATCTTTGGTTTGTGGGAGGAAACTGGAGCTCCCGGAGGAAACCCATGCAGACACAGGGAGAATGTGCAAACTCCAAGCAGACAGGTAGGAATTGAACCCAGGACCCTGGTGCTGTGAGGCAGCAGTGCTAACCACTGAGTCACTATGCTGCCTTGGTGGTGGGTGGTGAACTTCTGCAGTTCAAATGGTCCAGGGATACTCACGGTGCCAATGGATAGGAAATCTTGTTTGATTTTTTCTTATAAGGCCATGTAAGAGAAGCATAAAAAGTCGACCACATTGCTTTGGATTTGGAGTTGTCTTAGGCTAAGTCGGATATGGACAACAAGTTTCCTTTCCCAAAGAATATCAGTGAACCAATGCAATTTAACAATGGTCTCTAATGCTGATACCAGTACTCAATTCCAGATTAATTGAATTAGTTCAATTTAAATTCCCCAGCACCAAGTAGGGATATGAACTTGTGTCCACTAGTCTGGGTCTCTTGATTACTTATCTGCCAATATAGTTTCCAAACCTCTGGAGCTCAAGGCAGACTGGACAATGGAAGTAGCATTAAGAGTTGCATGATGAGTGTCAATTTAGGAGTTTGCTATACCAGTGAATGAACTGAATCATTGGTATTTTTCTGGAATCATCTTCTTGATTGTGACTGTGATTAGATCAGATTACTTACAGTGTGGAAACAGGCCCTACAGCCAAACAAGTCCATACCGACCCGCCGAAGTGCAAACCACCCATACCCCTACATCTACCCCTTACCTAACACTAGGGACAATTTAGCATGGCCAATTCACCTGACCCGCACATCTTTGGACTGTGGGAGGAAACCCACGCAGACACGGGGAGAATGTGCAAACTCCACACAGTCAGTTGCCTGAGGTGGGAATTGAACCCAGGTCTCTGGCGCTGTGAGGCAGCAGTGTTAACCACTGTGCCACCGTGCCACCGTGTTGATGCTGTTATTTTAAAAAGGTTAGTTTTTCCTTGGAGTTTTGGAAGAGAGGTCGTAAAGGCAAAGATGCCAAGGAGTCTAGTGAGTAACAGTTAAACAATGGAAGGGAAGGGGAGTGGCCAGTTCTCCCAGTTCAGGCTTTTTTCTAGTTTTTTTAGCTGTTGCAGTCACAAGATGTTGGAGTCCAGAAGTGTTGCAAGCTTCAGTAAAGGATTCCTCTGACTTTCTCTGAAATCTTTCTGTGGATGTTGCTCCCTCTTACCTGTAAGAACCTGTGTTCGAATTTACCTTTTTTGCCTAGGGGTTTGTTGACGGAATGTTACTGCATTGGAAGTTTTCCAATGGTTAAGGTATTCTAATGCCCACTTTCTTTTGTGTGTGTTTAACTGTAGTATTTAAATACATTTGTAAAACCAAGAGGTTTGACCAGCTGCATCACACCTGGAATATCCACTTCACATCTGCCTTTAAAGTAACAAAATGTTAGGGTCTAGGCTACCTTCTTAAAATATTTTAAGGTGGTCTGGCCTGGTGTATAACAGTGACATAAGGAGGGCATGGCGACTTAAGCTGATAATGGTTGTAAGAGAGAAAAGAATGTACTGGTTGGAATTGAATTAAGCCCTTTGTAGAAGACAGGTACCACATGAAGGATAACCTGCTAAAATAAACTGTGGTGAAGGGACAGCAGTGGCAAAGGAAGAGGTTTAAGAGTGGGAATGATTACCTTGATTGCTGAAGAGGCGATCTGGATCTCGTGAAGCTTGCGTAATGTGGTCTCTCGGTCAATGAAATAGGATGCGGCCAGTTTATGAAGCGTTTCCAAACTGACAGCAGAATTATTGTTGAGATCAGTCTTCTTATTTAACTTCTGTTTGTCCACAAATATGGTGAGTGATTCTTCTCCTGCACAGAGAGCGAGTGATTAGCAGTCAGGCTATAATTCTGCTCCGCCAATAAAATGCAGAGCGCAGGGTAATTGTATGAGGCAGAAAGGCAACCACATATATTGCTACATTATCTCTGGAATTGAAAATAAAAGCATGAATGCATTCATCTCAAAGAAATTGAGCCTTGACGCGTGTGTTGGGGGCAAGTGTCACTGTTTATCTCTCTCTATTCTTAATCTCTCTCTATCCATATGGTCATAAGTATACATGCAAATAGATTGCACTCACAACTTATGTCCCAATATTTCTAATTAGCCTCTTCAAACATGTTATGACACACATCTGGAGCAGTTAAGATTTGAACCCAACCCTCCTCACCCAGGGGTAGGGACACTACCACTGAGATCCCCTTCTAGCTTCTGTTCAATCAAAAGTATCAAATTACTAGTACCTGCGGTTAGTTCTACTGCTTGGATAAGAGGTGTCTACATTTGTTGACTTTCTCTACACAACAACATCACCATAACTGACCACTACATATAGCATAATGCAACCTGGGAGAGAACTAAAAATGAGAACAGTGAAATTCTCAGTAAAATATTACTGTATTTTAAAAACCAAACATGTGGGAAAAATCCTTCCCCAGGCTCATGTAGGTGCTCCAACCAAAATGCGAACCTTTCATTACTTCAGACCTCAAACTGATCTCCAGCAACCTTTCAGCATTGTCTGATTGATCTAATACTTCCAGAGACTGCAGTTCTTAACTTCATTCAATCAATTTGAATGTACATACTGTGATGTGATGGAATAATGAACTTGATGACCTGAAAATTATATTCTTTTCTCTTTCCTCCTGACACTGCGATACTCCAGTCAAACATGTATATCTCATCCCTTCTCAGAGACTCATAGTAGGAGGCTGCAGAATGGGTGACGTTTTCAATATTTATAACTATCCCATTTTACTCCAACCTCTAATCGTTGAAGTTCATCCCTCAAAAGCTTCAGTACTCACTACTTCAGTACTATGTCTGTACTCACTCTCTGCTGTCTTCTGCTCTCCATAACTGTCCATTTCGTTCTTTGCTTTTGTAGACACCTAGCTCACTATATTTCTGTTCAAAAGTAAGATGACTTTTGTCATTGAAATACCAGAGATGCAAAGAGGATCCGTTTTTCCTTCCAACAGTAAGTAATTTTCGTAAGATAATTAACGCTACCAGTCTCCACACCAACTGTATTTGCTATAAAAGGGAATTGTTTATTTTATATTCTATGTGTGAGGATCGACATGGGAAAGAGAGTGCACATTTGGTTCATGTAAGGTTGAGTAAAGAACTTAACATTACGATATTCTGACAACTATAATGGTTTGGTTAGAGAGAGGCTAATGTGCGCCTCCTATCTTGAGCCGCTGAGAAGGGGTGAGATGTGCAAGTCCCTACATTGGAGGTGCTGGGTACAGGCCTCTTGACTCAAAGATCTTGGGCAGTGAGGAAGGAACATCTTTGATTAAAGTGGTTTGAATTCAACAGTGAATCAGATAATATGGTTAGGTCACAGCAGTCTGCGAATCTAAGTGGCTTCAGTTGCAGCTAAGTATAGTGCTCCTCATAAGTTAAATCCAGTTTATAAAATGTATTGATTCCACTCTGAGATGCCAATGAAAGAATACACCCAACACGGTTTGTAACATTTCCTTAAGTAGGTAAAGAATAAGGAGATCAGAGAAGCAACAGAGAATAGAATATCAGTCAAACAGGCCCCAATATTTACTGGGTCGGGGTCACAAAACAGGAAGAGCAGTCATGGTCGGAAGCTGAGAACCTCACATTTCCTGGTTCTAACCCAGTTTTAGCTCCATGTCTTGAGGTTCAAGTTTCTCCAGATTTCCCAGCTCAATAGTCAAGCTAATAGACAGAAAGGGCAGCTTGTCTGATGGTACAAAGCTCAGAGGCTACAGTGGAAGAGCGTGTAGGTTGATGGGATGATTAAAATTGAGTATGGGGGGGTGTTGCAGAGGCCGGGTGTGGACAATTCTAAATGTTCCTGCTTTCCCCTGGCCCACAGGCAGTGCCATACAGTTACTTACCTAAGGGTACAGTCTCTCTTGTATCTTTTTAACTCCCTGGCTCCTCAAGTCCTGGGAAACACAGACAACTGAACAAAACTAAAAATCTCCTTAGAATGAAGGCACTCAACTTCCACACAAGGTTTCAACGGCAAACTCCCCACCATCTCTCTCCTACCTCCACCTCCTCCCCGAGTTGCTTGTTGAAATGTGCAATGGTTCACCCAACCCAATATATCTGTTTTAGGAAGAGACTAAGATAAAATGTAAGATACATGATTTTTTAATTGGCACTTTTCTTTGCCTGAACATATACATTATCATCTGTGATTACAAGATAATATTGGTGTTTAATTTAGACTAAATGGACCAGGTATCATCACTAAAATAATGGGCTGTGAGGATTAAATGCATGGTTCTCTATTAGTATTACTGGCAAATCACCTGGGTTACTCAAGCTAAATGTTTAAATGTAGCATATTTCTGTTCTCCTGAGGCCAGTCCTAAGGAATTTAATTGATGTCATCCCAACCTTCCAGGAGGTGTACTGGGAAATAATATCTGCATTCTGCTCATGACAATAACAACTCCAACTAATCCTGGAGACTCCCGCAGTTATGAGCAACAGGAAGTTTCCAGGACATGAGTTATTGACAATTAACGCATCATGAGAAGCATGTCATTTCATCAATATCAAAAAAATCTCCTTTGTCTTAAGACAATTTTGAGAAGATAGTCATGTCATGGTTAATTAAATCATGATTAGTACTTTGGCCAAAAACAAACAGTAACATAGGAACTGAACACTGTGCTTTTGTCCTAGTTGCAAAAAGATCTATGTTAAATGTTTAGACAGGCTAAGCTGTTTAAATTTTGGCAATAAAGGTAAACTAAGGTTTGAGGAGATATTAAGTTGCATCTTAGTTTTCCAGAAGTGAAAAGCATTAGGAATTTGATGATAACTACATCCTTCTCATTTGTGTAATTTATGGAAGTAAACCAGCTAATGGTCTAAAACTGTGCATGATCTCAAAGATGAACTTCCACCTGTCTTTTATGGGAAAATTCTTGTGTGATATTTCAATAATTGCTCAAAGGAATAATAGTGCTCTGCTTCAGTGCCACCCTTTTGGTTATTCGACTAGATTCCCTTCAGCCCAACTAGTCCACACTGACCCTCCAAAGAGTAACCTACCCAGACCCATTCCCCCTAACTAATGCACCTAACTCTTTGGGCAATTTAGTGTGACCAATTCACCTAACTGCACATCTTTGGACTGTGGGAGGAAACCCACGCAGACACGGGGAGAACGTGCAAACTCCACACAGATAGTCACTCGAGGCTGGGATCGAACCCGGGTCCATGGCGCTGTGAGGCAGCAGTGCTAACCACTGAACCACCGTGCCGCCCCATTATCGAGAGACTGAACAGAAGTAAGAGAACCTCAGATAGGTGAGGACACAAGGTTTGTTTATAAAGGGTGACTGGCAACACAGAACTGAGGAGATAATCGAACACATTACTTTGCCAATGATCAAAATGATATTCTCAAACCAGCAGTTCAGATCCACATCTCCTGTTGGGACAAACGGAGTCTCTGAAGAAACACCTGGGAGGCACGGCAATGTATCATCTCCAATGGAAGTTAAAGAGTACAATGATCAAAATGCTACAGGAATAAAAATAGGAAGTCCCTCCTCAGATATTATACATGATAATGCAGCAAGGCACAGCCCTCGGTCCAATACAGTAAAATGGTCAAATTTGTTCACCATTGCAGCAGTGGTTTGGGGGGATATTTTGAATCGGGATTTGCAGTGTTTTACCTCCAAGTGTTCCGGATTGTAGAAAATGCGTGCCATATTTCTTGATCAGGTTGTCGATTATCTGTTGCGGACTTGGTCTCCGTCCCAACAAACGTATATTCTTGATAAACTCTGGAGCTAGAGGCAAATCTGAGCCCAGAAAATCTCTTCTTTCCACTGCCAGATTATTCACCTTCCATCGACCAAACTCTCTGTGAACAGAAGCACATGGATTACAGAAGGGAATGAACCAACCCAATCTGTTCATGAGAGATTATTGACAGTAAAACATTGTAATCTTGACCATATATGTTTCGTAGAGGTTGCTTGTTAAACAGATGTGCACATATACCAATCTATTAAAATTTAGGGAAGAAATATTTGAATCGAGTGTTTGATCTCAGAGTGGCAATGAATTGTAGATGGGAGAGATTGTGTATAGAAAAACTTGTCCTCTTGTTCCTTGCTATGTCATAGCCCAATTCAGTGACTGAAGTGATAATTTCTTGAATCTTGCTGTCAAGGATGTTGGGGTGGTAGCTGATGCATGAAGTAATGGTTCTGAAAAGGATTGTGTCGAGCTGAATTGAGTGCCACCCTACCTCACCTAGACTTTGGACAGAGAAACAATTTTTCTCGCATGATGTTTTGATGTTCTAGCTGTCATATATCTGCCTTCTGATTGCTGTAATCATGCCTGACTGGTTAATTGTGCCTATAGCTACCCTACAATAAAATTTACCTTGCTATGTACGACAATTGCCTCTTCCTGTTAAGACTTTGTGGTGCTCTATCCTCTGCCACTAATAATTAGATAGACCCTAAGACTCAGAGCAGAAAAGAGGGTCGGTGGCAGTGAACTGCTCTGGCCTCAAGCCATCACTGTAGCTAACCAGATAAATAGCCTGCTAACAGCACTGATATCCAAGAATACGGCATACACTGCATATAAATGTAGGTTCCTTGTAGACTTCAGCAGAAAGTTGCTTTCCCTGTTGCAGCATGAATCCATTGACAAGATGAACAAGGAGACCTATAGTGGTGAGGGTCAAAAATAGTGAACCTATACATCCAGATGTCACAATCTGGAGACATGCAATCCTTGAGATCTACCTTCAACTTAATGACAGAGAAATGTCTTGCATTATTTCAACTGTGAAGGGAGCACTGGAAATCAAGCCCCACCATTCCATGAGTCATTAGAAATGCATAAATAACTACTGAATCCCGAAAATAGTTAATTTACCTGACTTTGACCACTACCTATAATAAAAGAAACTCCCACCAGGTTTCCACCAATAAACAAGTAAGCAGATTTTAAAATTGTAATTACAAACAAACCTATCCTTTAACTACAACCATGCAAACTTACCATACCCACTTTGAATCCATTCATGCAAACACTCATTCTCAAAACAATTCAGTGATTTCTGCACAAGTATATGGAAACATAGACAAAAACGTGGATCAAGAATCCAAATCACATGTATGGAATGAGACGCCTTTCTGTCAGTAATTTTTTTGGTGATGATGTCATGTTATTGTCGACCACCGGACAATGTAAAAGTCAGTGGCCAGTTAACTGGACTTAGGCCTTTCCTTGAGATGGATGTCTTTCTGTTCAGAGTCTTTAGGAGTTATTTATGTTCTACCTCACGGAGGGTGAGACAGACCTGTCTTGGCTTGCAAGCTCATTTGGAGGTCTGACTCCAATGCCCTCTCAGCTCTGTGGCAAATTGTAACTTAACTTCTCAAACGCTAGTGCTGTGGTGCAAAAATGTCTAGCACTGTCTAGTTGCACACAAGTATCAAATCCAGTGTCTTCAAAAGTTGTGTGATCTGTGTAACACCAAAAAACAACTGGGAGCTTCTGTCAGCACAGCACTGTCCAAACATCAATTTTCTCAGTTTATATTTCAAATGTAATAAATCTAATCCTTTTCTTTGACCTATTTTTAACTTTTGCCCGCTGCCCCCAACTCTCCTCTCCCCCCCCAAACTAGTACACTACTATGCTACTAAACCCGGTTTCCCCTCCAAAGTACAAAAGATAAGGATATAGGAACTGGAGCAGGCCATTCAACTTGCTAAACCTGCCTCATCATTCAATATGATCATGGCAGACTAAACACTTCAATGCCTTTTACCCAAGTCTAGATTAGAGCGGTGCTGGAAAAGCACAGCAGGTTAGGCAGCATCCGAGGAGCAGGAAAATCGATGTTTCAGGCAAAACGTCAGGAATACAGGCAGGGTGCCTGCAAAGTGGAGAGATAAATGAGAGGGGGGTGGGGGTGGGGAGAAAGTAGCATAAAGTACAATAGGTGAATGGAGGTGGGGATGGAGGTCATAGGTCAGAGAGGAGGGTGGGGGAAGGTAGCAAAGAGTATAATGGGTCAATGGGGGTGGGAATGAAGGTGATAGGTCAGAGAGGAGGGTGGCCCAAACCACCCCATAACTCTCTATACCATTAGAAATCAGAAACCTGTCACTCTCTACACTAAACATACTCAAAATCTGAACTTCCACAGCCCTTTGTGGCTGAAAATTCCAAAGATCCACAATCCTCTGAATAAAATGAAATGCCCCTCATTTTGGACCTATGTGGCATTTCTTTTACTTTTCAATAATGCCCACTGGCTCTAGACTCCCTGAACAGGGGGAGGATTTTACCTGTACTTGGTCTGTCCCTTTCTTTAAGCACTTTATAAGTTTCAATGAGATCACTTCTCATTCTTTGGAACTCTAGAGAACTCAGGCCCAGTTTGTCTAACCTCCCTTCATAGGACCTTCCCACCATTCTGGGAACAGTATCTAGTGAACCTTCACTACACTCCCTCAGTGTAAATAATAACTTTCCTGAGATAAGGAGACTACAGTAATCCAAGCACCATCTAATGAAGTAGCCACAAACAAGACTTTACTGCTGGAGTCAAATCCTCTTCCAATAAAGGCAACATTCCATTTGCTGCGCTTGCACATTAACCTTCCGTGGCTCACTGACAGGGGCACCTACGTCCCTTTGTACACTTTCTGCCCCCTTATCATCTCAGAAACATTCTGCATATCTGGTTCTTCTACCAAAATAAATAACTGCACATTTTTCTATACAACATTCTATCTGCCATGATTGTGCACATTCTCTAGGCCTGTCCAAATCCTCTTGATGTTGTTTTACAGCTTTCTGAACACATATTCCTGCTTAACCTTCTTTCATCCACAGATTCGGATTTACTCCCCCATCTACAAATCATTATGTTCTGTGAAAAGCTGGACCACAGTACTGATCCTTGCCCTGTCCCACCAGTCACCACACGAGAATGACCCATTTAGTCCTACTCTCTGTTTTCTATCTGCTGGCCAGTCGATGATCCATGCCAGTTCTTTACCTCTTATCCCATGTGCTCTAACTTTCTAACCAGCCTCCTCTGGGGGACTTTATCAAAAGCCTTCTGAAAATCTAAGTTTATTACTTCCATTGGCTCTCCTTCTTCAAGTTTGTTTGCAACATCTTCAAAAACACTGAAAGGTTCATCAATGACAATTTCCCATGTGCAAATCCACGCTGATTGTACCCCAGTCGTTCATTATGATGCAAGTATTCATTTACCCCTTCTTTTATAATAGATTCTAGCATTTTTACTAATTTTGATGTAAGACTATGGTTTCCTGTTTGTTTTTTCTCTCTCTCCCTTCTTAAATATCAAGGTGACATTTGCTAGCTTCCAATACACAGGCATCATTGCAGAATCTACAGAATTTTGAAAGGTGGATCAGTGGTTTGCATTGCTGCCTCACAGTACCAGGGGCCTGGGTTCAATTTCAGTGTTGGGCGACTGTGTGGAGTTTGCACCTTCTCCCTGTGTCTGCATGGGTTTCCTCCTATAGCCCAATGATGTGCAGGTCAGGTGGATTGGCCATGCTAAATTGCTCATAGTGTTAGGTGCATTCGTCAGAGGGAAATGGGTCTGGGTGGATTACTCTTCAGAGGGTTAGTGTGGACTTGTTGGGCCAAAGGGCCTGTTTTCACACTGGAAGGAAGTCTAACCTAATGCATCAACCACCTCCAAAGCTGCCACCACCTCCAACATTCTGGGATGTAGATAATCAGGCCCTGGGAATTTATCACCATTCAGCCCCATTAACTTTGCCAATACTAATTTCTTACTAATGCTAATTTCCTTCGACCCCTCATTCTCCCAAGCTACTTGGATCTCTATTTCTGGTCGATTTCTTGCATCTTCCTCAGCAGAAATAGACTCAAAGTCGTCCTTTAATTTCTCTGCCATTTCTCTCTCCCCCACTGTCAATTCTCTTTGATTGCCTGAAATAAGTGAAAAGGTTCTCAAGTTTTAAGAGCAAAAATAACTCTAAACTGTATTTTGTCAATTCAGTCAGCTACAGAAAAGCTGAAGAGATGTCTTGTAGTGTGAGAAGTGTAGGACAGCAGAGAGACATAATTGAATAATGGCCACTAAAGTGCAGTTGCAGAAGGGACAGAATGGATGTGAACAGAAAACACAAGGCAGATGCGTGTGGTATATTGTGGCCACGGTTTTCCTGGCAGGAATAGCTAAAAGCAGCATCAGTATCTATTTGAGCTATGTAGGATGTGACGTTATTCAGATTATCAGTAAATATTGAGTAAGAGGGGGCTCACATATATTACAAAATGTGCTGATATCAGGCAAAATGATAATCAACTAATCCGATAAGAGGAGTGATAGTCCGAATTCACTGAATAATTCAGAAGCATGTTGGACGTCCAGTGACTTTTCAACTCAGAGCCACAATCCTCCAAATGAGCTTTCGATCAACCCATACCCTTTTGCAGACACAGCAACCCAGCCCACTGTCGTAATGACAGGCATAAGCCCTCGAAGCATGTAAATCTTTTGTCAAGCACATTAGTTTTGTCTCTAATTCCTGGTAAAATCTTGAGTGTCTATTGACAGAATTGTACTGCAGATTGAAAAATTGGATTGCCTGCAGGTCCAACAAGGTTCTGTCAACAGACTAGTTAAGAACAACAGCTGTTTACCATTGTGCATTCAGTAAGTATATGGCAATTGAGTTTGATTTTGCTGTCTGAAAAGGTGAAAGTGATTTATTTCTTTAGATTTAACTCAGAAGGCTTTTATTAAAGAGTATTGCTTTTCCATACACGAATAATTCACAAGGGATCTATACAAATATCCAAGACTGCTTGTGACATATTCTACTGTTTTGAGGAAAGAGCTGACTAGTTATTTGAAATTATGAGATATTGTTGCAATTTTCTCAAGTACACAGGAACAGGAATTAGCATTTTAATCAGATAATAGCGAATCTATACCTTCTTGTTATTCAACATCCTCTTAATCATGCTCTTTGATACTTTCACCCAAGAACCACCCCACTCCTTTCTTGTGACCCACACCCAGTGACAAGAAGACAACAGAAGGCTTAACATTTTGCTGCTGCAAGTAGTGGGTCTCAGCCGGTAATCTTTCAGAGCCAGAAAGTGTCAAGGCAGTGTCAAGGCCTGTGATAGGCTGAGAAATTTGCCTTTGCTTTGCACGTCAACTATTGATGACCTGATTGACGTGTGATAGCTTGAATTTACTTGGCAGCAGAAGTGGCATGTGAGTCATCACCTCTCTTTGGGGAAAACCATGGAGCATTGTGGCCCTTGAATTTAACTAACAAAGATTTGTGTATTTAATCCTGAACCAAACAGTAATTAATGCATTTAAGAGTTATTTACTCACTCATATTTCTAGTTTTTGCTGCAGTTTCCTGTGTGTTCCATAATCCAGTTTGACCTTAAATATAGATTTTAACCATCTTAGCCTTAAACCTCTTGCATGCCTGACAATGTAAGAGCCTTTGATTGTACAGCAGGAAGTAACTTTGAAGCAGTTGGTTCAAATGAGATTATCATCATGTCTTCAGATGCAAAATTCTGCATGAAAAAAGGAGTGAAAAGGTACATCTCCTGGATCATTGGAGACAAGTACCACATGTAGGAGCTGCAGTTGATGGAAGATGGTTTCATATTGTACAAGAACAAAGTAGAACTTCTTTCCAATCATAACTGTTCACCCCTTGGCTGCATAAACACCATGAACTACACAGTGTTCAAAAAGAACAGTACCTTGAATGGATGAAAGAGTAACTATGTTTCAAAAAGGACATCTTACTCTGAGCATCAACAACTTCAGTGTTCCATTTTAACAAGGTTAAACTGTCTTGTAATGAGATATTGTAGCCTTCCAATAAGAAACAGTTGTCACACCATGTAGGATTCACAGAAGGATTGATTCCTAACAAGCTGTTTGACATGAAGACTCCCCTCTACCTCCCCAGTCACTTCACCCACCAACAATCTTGTGTTGCTTATCTTCACCCAAACCATTCAAATTTTGAGCGCTCCATGGATGACTTGGCTGTTTTCTCACATGTATCAGCCGAAAGAACTGAATAAATGTGAGGTATAATTTATTTCTCAAGAATGCCTTTGCTGGTTTCATCAATTTCCACAGAAATGTGTGAATATAGCATTGAAATCCCAATTTCTATTCAAAGCCACACATCTGCTTGAAGAAATGAATGGAACAAGATACAATTCTTTACACTTTAAACATGTCAGCAGAGAAAATCAACCCTCAGGCCCTCCAAATGAACAGATGGATTTTTATTGCAACTTGCAGAGTGGAGGAAAAGAGGATGTGACAGTCATTACACAAGTTCCAAAAAAATAATTAAGTGCTAAGCATGAGCCCAAAGATGGTCTTTGCTGATGCAAAGCTTAGGGCTTTTCTTCTGTAACCTGTACACAACATATAGCAAGTACTGAGTAAGCAAGTTGAAAATTAAGTTACATTAAACTTAATTAGTAAAACACTAAATTGATAATAGGCTGCAAGATGCTGCCCAACTCCAAATTCAATTCTTCTTTGAAATGGTCCATGAATATATTCATAAAATGAATTCATGTCTTTAGCCCTGCAAAACAATTCAAAACAATTTTGGACAGTAGACAAAAGGTTTACATTGCGTGGCTTTTTTTCTTTTTAATTGGCTTGAAAGCTGTTCTAATTATGAGTTTGGGAGTCATAGCTTGCACAATGCAATGAAAATTCAGCATATTAAGATCATTTTGCTCTGAGCTACTTTATATACAGTTGTTTTATGTTTAATCTTGCCATTTCTAGGAAAAAAATACAAGGAGATTGCACATTGATGTGGCTCTAAAGGCCACTCCAAAATCTTATGACTCGTAGGGGAATGGAATAAAGGGCACCTTCATTTTTGAAATGGTTTGTTGTCCTGAAGAATTCTTGCTTATGGAGAGCCATTTATGAATATGTGTTTACAATACAATGCCCCTGATTTACAGCTTTTACCATAATTAAAGAAAAACTTGAAAATCAAATAATTGCTGCAGGTGAAATATTTCACAGAGACACAAAAAAAAATCAGTATGAATTACAAAGTGAATGAATGCTCTACACTTGGATGCCAGAGAAATGCAGGAATCATATTTTGCCCCGATAAGCTGCATGGTTTAACACAGTGAAATGTTACTCTCAGTTCCAGGAGATATTTGTTCTACCAGTTGTTCACATCAGTGTGTCAGCCCCAATTCCGGCTGATATTTCCACTATTATTTGTCAACACAAGGAAACATTCCTTCTTGTGTTTTGCTACATAACAAATTCCTTACTTAATCAAGAAAGAAATGAAAATGCAGGCATTATAGCAGCTGCATTTATTGCTCCATTACTGGCAACCGTTCATTAAATCATTGCACTCCTACTGCCTTCGATTGTCCTGCACCTCTGCTCTAACTCACCATCCTACTGCTCAAAAATGGAACATGAGGGGGACCCTAAAGTATGATTGTTGTTATATATCTCAGACCATGGAATCCCCCAACTTGGTCCTGTTTATGGAGCCTCCTCATTTTACCAGTTGTCACCTGAAGAGAAATCGAATGAATAACTATTATATATTCCTATTATATATTCCCCTCTTGTGTGCATTTTCCTATCATAGTTCACCTGTGTATGAAAACCCTTCCATCTTGCTAACTTTATCCTGCTTCTCGGAATGTCCTCGCAATCCCACCATTCAACTATGCTGAAACCCATTCTTAAATGGAATATATTCTGTTTGACCTCCTCTCCGTCCATTTGGAAGTTCTATTTCTCTCTTTTAATAATCTGGGAGATGTTCTCATAATGAAAAGAAAACTTTTGGAAAAGGTTGATCAACCCATTTAACCCATTTATGTTTAATCTTGCCACTTCTAGGAAAAGTATGAGGAGACTGCATCTTGATGTGGCTCTAATAGCCACTCCAAAATCTTATGACTCATGGGGGAATGGAATAAAGTACAGCTTCATTTTTGAAATGGTCTGTTGTCTGAACAGACAAGTTTTCTTTTGTGAAAATGCAATGTATCTGAGAGATCACCATCTACTTTAGATTTCCAATATTCACTATTATTTTCAAGGATGAGTTCTGACTATCCATTACAAACTATTCCTTTTGCAACACTCAGTTGCATCATAAATTTTACCCTCTTAAAGTATGGCCTCTATCTCTTTCAACCACTCAAAATGTCAGTGCACGCAATTTCTCTGATTGTTCTAAGCTCCCTCTCCTTGCTAATGTCATTGAAAGTATTGTCACCTACCAAATTCGTGCCTATCTCCTGCAACCTTTTTCTTCATAGTATCAATAGTAATTTGGAGTCAGTTTCTAGATATGTCTGATGTCAGCCAGTTGTGTATTATTTCATTCCAGCAATCAATCTTTGTGTAGACGGATTATTTAATTTTAGTTTCCTCCTGTTGATTGCAGTCCCAGGAAAATTACGTTTCTGCTTTTGGATTCCTACCGCGTCGTAAGAGCAGTAAGCTGTTGAGTTGTCAAGCCTATTCTGGCATTTAATGAAATCATAGCTTATCTGCAGTGTAGGTCCACCCATTTGCATTGGCTCTTAGTATGCTTACCTACCAAAAGAAAGTGAGTGGACCTCAGATTTGAAATGATAATTGACAAAACCTTTCCATAGAAATGCACATCTCTCTTTGACCATTACTGTATGCTGAACAAGACTGTTCATGATCATTGTCTTAATATCAAAGTGTCTACTTGATTACACCTCTTACAACACTGTCCATTGTTAATTCTCCTCAGCTCAGCTGATCCACTGCAGAATACATACCTTCATCCATATCTCTCTCAACTCTTATGGGTGGGAAATGGTTAACGCATGAACTGTTGATTAACAAACCATTGAAACAACACAGTAAAAGAGTCATTCTGTCCTGCAGCATCACGTTACTGAAAGATACATCCCCTTGATGTTCATCAGAGGAAAAGACAAGGCCATGGAGGAAAAGATTGTACATAAACAGAGGGAAATGTTTAAAGAAATCAATTGAATTCTTCAACCAATAGGACTGTGGATGTTCTGTTAATATGGGCAGTACAGTGGTTAGCACTGCTGCCTCATAGCGCCAGACATCCGGGTTCAATTCCCGCCTCAGGCAACTGGCCGTGTGGAGTTTGCACATTCTCCCCGTGTCTGTGTGGGTTTCCTCCGGGTGCTCCAGTTTCCTCCCACTGTCCAAAGATGTGCAGGTCAGGCAAATTGGCTACGCTAAATTGCCCGTAGTGTTAGGTGTAGGGGAATGGGTCTGGGTGGGTTGCTCTTCAGAGGGTCAGTGTGGACTTGTTGGGCCAAAGGGCCTGTTTCCACACTGTAAGTTATCTAATCAAAAAATATATATTCAAGTTTGAGACAGGTGGGATTTGAGTCTTTCATGGAATCAAGAGGTTTTGCAGAAAGTAAATAACATCAGTCATTATTCCATTGAATCTCAGGCCAGCTTCCAAGTTCCATGTAATTTACCCTTGATCCTATTTCTTACAAAATTTCTCTATAATTTTATTTGTTTCATGTGCACTTGATTCTGGAAAATCATAACTACTCTCTGACCTGACGAGTTCTTGCTCGTCAATGTCACAATTTTAAAATCTCATCATTGTTTTCAGTTCCTCCACGGCCTTGGCTTTTCCTACTTCTATAATCTGCACCAGCCTGACAACGGCTTGAGATTTCTGTGCTCCTCCAATTCTGACCTCTTGTGCACTTCCCACGCCTTTAATTGCCTCCGGCCTAAACTTTGGAAATCCCTCCCTAAATCTTTCGACCTCCCTCTCCCACATTGATCAAGGTTTGATCTCCTACTCCTAACATTGTCCTAACTTGCTTTATTCCCAGCTTTATGATGCTCCTGTAATAAATTTTATGTTGTTTAACTACATTGAAGGTTCAATATGAATACAATATGATGGACATCGAATCGAGGTTGAGAGGTGACCTGATAGAATATTATTACATAATGTGAGGTATAGATAGATTTGAAAGTAGTTGTCTTTTCCCTAGGATGGGGAATTTCAAGACTATGGGGCACATTTTTAAGGTGAGAGGAGAGAGATTTAAAGAAGACATAAGAGGCAAATTGTTTTACACAGAGGGGGTTTGCGTGTGGAATGAGCTTCCTGAGGAAGTTGTGGATGTGGTACACTTAAAACATTTGGAAAGAAACAAAATGGGAAATGTTTCGAGGGATATGGCCAAGAGCAGGTAGGTGTATCTAGTTTAGTTTTGGATTATGTTCAGCATAGATAGGTTGGACCAAAGGATCTATTTCCATGCTGTATGACTCTATGACTGTGATTTTGAACATCATCGACGTCAATGGGAGAAAAAAACTGGACTGGCCGGAAATTTATTGGACAATTCATTACCACTTGTTTTGTACTATGCTTTTACCATCTTTATCCCAATCAAAATTATGCCATCAAATAAATAAAAAGAAAAACAGAGTTGTGTTAAAACCATGAGTACATTTCAGAGGGAATGACATTAAGGTAGAGAAGACAAACAATGGAAAATTCCAAATACTGAACTGAAATTAAAAATACTTTTGATATGGATAACAGTAAGAGAGTACTGGAGGAACTTTCAAGTTCAGGAAATTATGTTGTGATATATCCAAGCATATGGGGAGAAATAGATTCTAAAGCACAACTCATGAGACAATCTGCAATTGCATTCACAATAATCTGTGCACAACTAAACTGTAAGAATGCATAGAAGAAAACAGATCAACATGTGTTTTTAATACCGGTGACATAAAGTATAGTACTCAAACGATTTGAAGGCAGGAAGTGATGGAAGCAGTGGTCTGCTTATGACATAGATAAAGTTTAACCTCTTAATATCAAGTTGAGTCAAGTCACCATAGTCATACCAGACCATAGGGCTGCTCTCTCATTAGAGACAGGTGATTTAACCTGAGGGCCACCACACCTCAGACAAGGAGGGAGAAGTGGAGAAGGACAGCCCTTCATGGTAACCTCAGCCAGTGTGGAGATTGAACATGGAGATTAGCATCATGCTGCTTCACAAACCACGAGCAGCACAATGGCTCAGTGGTCAACACTGCTGCCTCACAGCAGTGAGGAGCTGGGTTCAATTCCAACCTTGGGTGACTGTCTGTGTTGAGGTTACACGTTCTCCCCGTGTCTGCATGGGTTAGTGCCAGGTGCTTCAGTTTCCTTCCACTGTCCAAAGATGTGCAGGTTATGTGGCTTGGCCATACTAAACTGCCCATAATGTTTAGGGGTGTGTAGGTTAGGTGCATTAGCCATGGGCAATGTAAGGTTACAGGGAAAGGGTAGAGGGATAAGTCTGGGTGGGATGCTCTTCAGAGTTTTGGTGTGGGCCTGTTGCACTAAATGATCTGTTTCCACACTGTATGGATTCTATTCTATGAAACTGGCCAACAAGCCAACTGAGTTAAACCTGCAAATGCTTAATATAGAATCGGAGAATCCTACAGTGCAGAAGAGGCCTGTCAGCCCATCGAGTCTGTACCTCCAAACATATGCTACTACCTTCACAAGTCCCAGTTTCCCACACTAGAACCATAGCCTTGATATTTTATTGCAGCCCAGCTCTTGTGGTGCAATGGCGGTGCTTTTAATCATGGGCAAGAAAGTCTAGGTACAAGACCCATCTCAGAATGTGATGACTACATAACACATCCAAACAGATTGATTAGGTTTTTGTTTAAATCAAATTCTGGAATTCCCTCCTTCAACTATTTTCATGCACCCCCTCCTCAAAAAAAACTATAACCCATCCGTTAATCCAGTTTTTGGTTACTGCCCCTAATTTCTCCCTTTATAGCTCATCCATGATTCTGTATTGGGACGACACTTGAAAGTACTTTGCACCATTTCTCAGTGTTAAAGGTGCTATTGAACTGTCAGCCCTTTCAGTTCTCAATCACTTTTGAATGGAAGGTGCTTGAATTGACAAATTCTCTAACATTTCTGAGGAATACCAGAGTCTCAAAATTTCCCACAAGAATGTTGAGATTTTCCTTCAATTCATCAATCCCAACCTGGCCATATCGAAGGGGAATTATTCCATGCACTCCACAAAGTAATGTTATAAAGTGTCATTTTATTGCTGAATTACCCATAAGGACTGATAAAGGCAGCACTGTGTAATGATCGTAATATGTATCTTAGAGATGGTGCTCATTGAAACAAATCCTATCCAACTGTATGTGAAGGGTAGAACAATGATGGTCATTTCTTATTTAATTTACCAAGAAGATGTGTTTAGTCTCTGAGATACCTCAATATGTGTGTTATAGGAACTTACTGTGGGTTTACCTTTACCCCCAAGAGTTGAGGGGCAGAATACCAACAGTGTACCAATTTACTCCATTGTCTGAAAGGACCCATTATTTCAGGAGATTCTGCATGGAATTACATTACTTGATGACATTGCCATCAGTAGTGCAGGCAGTTTATGAATATCAAAGGGAACATTGAAGATTAATTACTGTCTCTTCCTACCACCTTAAAACATAAAGTATCACTGTCCATGCTGACCAGATATCCCAACCCAATCTAGTCCCACCTGCCAGCACCCAGCCCATATCCCTCCAAACCCTTCCTACTCATTTACACATCCAAATGCCTCTTAAATGTTGCAATTGTACCAGCCTCCACCACTTCCTCTGGCAGCTCATTCCATACACGTACCACCCTCTGTGTGAGACAGTTGCCCTTAGGTCTCTTCTTTATCTTTCCGCTCTCACCCTAAACCTATGCCCTTTAGTTCTGGACTCCCCAACCCCAGGGAAAAGACTTTGTCTACTTATCCTATCCATGCCCCTCATGATTTTGTAAATCTCTATAAGGTCACCCCTCAGCCTCCGACGCTCCAGGGAAAACAGCCCCAGCCTGCTCAGTCGCTCCCTATAGCTCAAATCCTCCAACCTTGGCAACATCCTTGTAAATCTTTTCTGAACCCTTTCAAGTTTCACAGCATCTTTCTGATAGGAAAGAGACCAGAATTGCATGCAATATTCCAACAGTGGCCTAACCAATGTCCTGTACAGCCGCAACATGACCTCCCAACTCAATACTCTGACCAATAAAGGAAAGCATACTAAACGCCTTCTTCACTATCCTATCTACATGCAGCTCCACTTTCAAGAAACAGGAAAGGAGAAGTCAACATGCTGGGAGTTTTCTATAGACCTCTGAGATGTAGAGGAAAGGATAGCAAAGATGATTCTCAATAGGAGTGAGAGAGGCAGGGTAGTTGTCATGGGGGACTTCAACTATCCAAATATTGACTGGGATCACTACAGTACAAGTACTATAGATGGGTCAGCTTTTGTCCAGTGTGTGCAGGAGGGCTTCCTGACACAGTATGTAGACAGACCTACAAGTGGCGAAGCCACTTTATATTTAGTACTGGGTAACGAGCCTGGCCCAGTGTTAGATTTGGAAGTAGGTGAGCACTTTGGAGACAGCGATCACAATTCTGTCAGATTTACTTTAGTGATGGAAAGGGATAGGTGTACTCCACCAAGCAAGAGTTACAGCTGGGGGAAGGGAAATTGCAATGCAATTAGGAAAGATTTAGGAAGTGTAGAATGGGGAAGGAAACTGCAGGGGATGAGCACATTAAAAATGTGGAGCTTATTCAAGGAAAAGCTCCCGTGTGTCCTAGATAAGTAAGTACCTGTCAGGCAGGGAGGAAGATATAGAACGCGCAAGCCGTGGTTTACTAAGGAAGTGGAATCACTGGTCAAGATGAAGAAGAAGGCTTATGTTAGGACAAAATGTGAAAACTCAGTTAGGGCGCTTGAGGGTTACAAAGAAGTCAGGAAAAACCTAAAAAGAGAGCTCAGAAGAGCCAGGAGGAGACATGAGAAGTTGTTGGCAGATAGGATCAGGGTAAACCCTAAGGCTTTCCATAGGTATGTTAGGAATAAAAGAATGACGAGAGTTAAATTAGGGCCAATCAAGGATAATAGAGGGAAGTTGTGTGTGGATCCAAAGGAGATAGGGGAAGCACTAAATAAATACTTTTCAACAGTGTTCACTATAGAAAATTAAAATGTTGGCGAGGAAGATACAGAGATACTTGCATCTAGACTAGAAGAGATTGAGGTTCACAAGGAAGAGGTATTAGAAATACTGCCGAGTGTGAAAGTAGACAAGCCCCCTGGGCTGGATGGGATCTATCCTAGGATCTGGGAAGCAAGGGAAGAGATTGCCGAGCCTTTGGCATTGATTTTCAAATCATCATTGTCTACAGGAATAGTGCCTGAGGACTTGACGATAGCAAATGTGGTTCCCTTGTTCAAAAAGGGTAGTAGAGACAACACTGGTAATTACAGACCAGTGAGTCTCACTTCAGTTGTTGGTAAAGTGTTGGAAAAGGTTATAAGAGATAGGATTTATAACCATCTAGAAAAGAATAATCTGATCAGGGACAGTCAGCACGGTTTTGTGAAGGGTAGGTCGTGCCTAATGAATCTCATTGACTTTTTTGACAAAGCGACCAAAAGGTAGATGAGAGTAAACCAGTTGATGTGGTGGATATGAATTTCAGCAAGGCATTTGATAAGGTTCCCCACAGTAGACTATTATACAAAATGCGGAGGAATGGGATTGTGGGAGACATAGCAGTTTGGATCAGTAATTGGCTTGCTGAAAGAAAACAGAGGATTGTAGTTGCTGGAACATGTTCATCTTGATGTCCAGTTACTAGCGGCGTACCGCAAGGGTCGGTGTTGGGTCCACTGCTGTTCGTCATTTTTATAAATGACCTGGATGAGGGCTTAGAAGGGTGGGTTAGTAAATTTGCGGATGACACAAAGGTCAGTGGAGTTGTGGATAGTGACGAAGGATGTAGTAGGTTGCAGAGAGACATAGATAGGATGCAGAGCTGGGCTGAGAGGTGGCAAATGGAGTTTAATGTGGACAAGTGTGAGGTGATACACTTTGGACGGAGAAATCAGAATGCAAGGTACTGGGCTAATGGTAAGATTCTTGGGAGTGCAGATGAGCAGAGAGATCTCGATGTCCATGTACACAGATCCCTGAAAGTTGCCACTCAGATTGACAGGGTTGTTAAGAAGGCAAACAGTGTTTTAGGTCTTTATTAATAGAGGGATTGAATTCCGGAACCAGGAGGTTATGCTACAGCTGTACAAAGCTCTGGTACGGCCACACTTGGAGTATTGTGTACAGTTCTTATAAGAAGGATGTGGAAGCTTTGGAAAGGGTGCAGAGGAGACTTACTAGGATGTTGCCCTGGTATGGAAGGAATGTCTTACGAGGAAAGGCTGAGGGCCTTGAGGCTGTTCCCGTTAGAGAGAAGAAGGTTGAGAGGTGACTTAAAAGAGACATACAAGATAATCAGAGGGTTAGATAAGGTGGACAGGAGAGTCTTTTACCAAGTATGGGGACGGCAAACATGAAGGGACACAACTTTAAAGTGAGGGGAAGAGGTATAAGACAGATGTCAGAGGTAGTTTCTTTACTCAGAGAGTAGTAAGGGTATTGAATGCTTTGCCTGCAACAGTAGTAGATTCACCAAGTTTAAGTGCATTTAAGTCGTCATTGGACAGGCATATGGACGTACATGGAATAGTGTGGGTGGGATGGGCTTCAGATTAATATGACAGGATGGCGCAATATCGAGGGCCAAAGGGCCTGTATTGTGCTGGAATGTTCCTTGTTCCATGTTCTATGTTCTAAGGAGCTATGAACATTCACTCCAAGGTCTCTTTGTTCAGCAACACTCCCTAGGATTTTACCATGAAGTGTATAAGTCCTGCTAAGATTTGCTTTCCCAAAATGCAGCACCTCGCATTTATCTGAATTAAACTCCATCAGCCCATTTGCTCATCTGGTGAAGATCCTGTTGTAATCTGAGGTAACCTTCTTCGCTGTGCACTACACCTCCAATTTTGGTGTCATCTGCAAACTTACTAACTGTACCTCTTATGCTCACACCCAAATCAACTTATTATTAACGTACTGCTCTTGACTCTACAAACCCATGAAAGCATGAAACTGAATGATTCACAGAACTAGACTGGGAGGGTTTAAACCCTCGCATTACACTTACACCCATGCACCCTCAAACCTGTCAGCAGAAAGAGGATAAAGAAATGGAGGTAACACCAAGATAGAGTTAGGTGCAAAGTCAAGGTTAGGGATGAGGGTAACGGTAACAAAGACAAGAAGAGAGGAGCAGTAGAAGACAAGGATTGTGTTGAACACAGGAATAATGAGAAGCAAAGTGAAAGGTGATGATAGGTGAGATAGTGAAAGGCAAGAACGTGACAGAAAATGACAGCTGAAGCTTAGAAGATGACAGTCATCAAGGATGGCGAATTCTGAAGATGATAGCAAATAAGGATGATGGACAACAAAGGCAACCATTTGAGGGATGAAGAGGATGAGGACAAGTATAATTGCTACAATCCTAGATGAGACCGCTAAATTCATGTTCTAATTCAGTATCCTTTTTTATTTAATGTAGGTGAGGTTTGAAGCCCCAGGTACTTACTAATAAAGCCACAAGATTCCACAGTTTTGAACACCTAAAATTAATATTATGGAGCAAGATTAGAAAAGAAACTAATCCACAATATATGAATGACTTATAAAATAAAACTCAGAATTAACATGAGGTATAAACAAGCTGCAATGGAACACCCCACAGGGCATACCAAATAGAAAATGTGTTCAAGAGTGATCCTATGGATTTTGCAACAAATCACCCATAGGTTAGTGACAGTGTGGGTTATCAAATCTTATAGAGGCTTTGACCTTTTTATTAGGGACTCCAATTCTTCACTTTGAACTCCATCAAAAGCTGATCTAATCAAACTGCCTCAATGACTGCTTGTGGTCCAGCAGTTCAATCTCTTTCCCTGAGTCTATGTTCCACTAAATTCCAGAGATTGTACTGCAGCACTCATTCATGGGTAAAATTCCCTGTCTTTTTACCAACATCTTGGATGACTAAGCTGATGCTGTACTTGGGTTTCAGCTCCATAAACTTGTTGTAGGCTTTTGTAACCTCTCATTCTCAATAGCAATGGCTTCCATGGCCTCTTCTGAGACGTCTCTTCAACACAGATGCGATAACCTTCCAATGTCTTTTCAGTTCTTTGGAATTTCTCCTGAACTGGACTGCTTTGAGACTGCTATTTCCAGAACCTGATCCTCTACCCCGTTTCTAAATACTTTACTGACCATCAATCTGAAAGTAGCAACCTTTTGTTTTACTGCATCTGACCAACCTATGTGTACCATGGACTGTCATTTGATGCCTTCCTCTGTACCTTGGTTACCTTTTCACATTGGTCTCCACCACATTTCCTTTAAATGGTTAGGTCGTTCAGCTATAAAACCATAGTGATTGGGTACTTGGGCTGACTAAGAACTGAAGTCCTCAGGATCCCAACTTTCCCCCAAAAGGTAGATTGGACATTCATCACAAGAAGATGAGGATAAGGAAGCTGACGATGACAGAGAGGAAGAGGAAATGAAGAGGAAGATGAGGATGATAACGAAAAGCAAAAGGTCATGAATGACCAACAGGAAGAGTATAATGAAAACCAGGAGAAGGACAAGGATGATGAAGAGGAGGAGAACAGGAAAGAAATGAGGATAATGATGATGGAAAGGATGGCAACATTGTGGATAATGAGACAATAATGAGGGTTGATAATGCCGTTGATGCATAAAGTCTGTTTGTACAACAGCATTTTATCCCTCCCCTTTCAGAGAAAGGAACTGTCACTATATTTGGCCTGGCCTGCACATGAATCCAAGTACATGGATACACTGCATGGTTGTTCTTGATGCCCTTAGAGCAATAACAACGGGCATTACACTCTAGCCAATTCCCTTCACAGCACTGGAGCAAAGACAAATGTAATTTTCTTCAATGGAGGTCTTCGTACTGTCAGCTATTTCACATTACACCCTCATGCAGAGGCAATCATGTAAACCAGGAGTCTTCAATAATGAATGGACTGTCCCTGGGAGATCTGCCTTACTTGCACAATATTTTCTATGTCTCTACATTGGTTTCTCCCACTTGTGCATGTTTCATGACACTCAAATGGAATGACCTGCATTGAAGAATCAAGAACTTGTGTCCAAAGCCTTAAAGGAGCTGGAATGGGAAGAGATATCCAGCTGAGTAAGCTACATAGTAAACTTTTTGTGTGGGCATACCGTGATATACTTCACAATTCACAGGCAGAGGCATGCTATCCCTTTAAGATACAAATGTAAAGAAGTCCAGCAAGTTAGACTAGAGCAAGATTGGATATCAGATATCAAAGGATGATAGCCTTTATAGTGCTAACGATCATGCCCTGCACTAATGGCAACCATGAGACTGAAAGATAATTCTGTGTCCTTCGCAATTCACTTCTTCATTTCACAGAGGAAGTGAATCAGACATTACCGATTATGAATCTGACAAGGATTTCTTGCTGTGGTTTGGGAGTATCCAAGAGGATACAAAGAGTTTGCTGATTTAAGATCAACACCAATAGAAATTTATGTCCTGTTGAAGGAATTGACCAAAGGTCAGCCTGGAATTAACTTCAAAGCTCAGTAAGAGTCTATTGAGGAAAAAGAGTCACAACATGTTTCAGATTATAGAGTCAAAGAGTCATAGAGATGTACAGCATGGAAACAGACCCTTCGGTCCAACCCGTCCACATCGGGTTTTAAGCAATGAGACAGAAAAGGGTTGACAGAAGCAAACTTTAAAATTGTTGGGGGATCAGGATTGAGGGTCATAGCAACAAGGTTAATGTAGCCAGATTTAGAAAAGAGACAAGAATAAATTTCTTCAAACAGAGAGATGTGCAGCCGTGAAATTAATTTCCAGAGTTATCAGTGAGGGCAGAAACATATGACTACATTCAAGAGTAAATCAAATATGTGAATCGGGAATAGTAGGCCGAAAAGAAGGGCTTATGCCCGAAACGTCGATTCTCCTGTTCCTTGGATGCTGCCTGACCTGCTGCGCTTTTCCAGCAACACATTTTCAGCTCAGAAGGAATGTTGGAACAAGCAGATCAGTGTGATCAGAAGTATTTGTTTACGTGCTTGAGAGGACGGGGTAAATGCTGCCATGACTTATTTGGGCTGAATGACCCATTTCTGTGTTATTAACATCGATGCCATTTGATGAAGGCATGAGCAATTGCTGTAGGCCATAATTCTGATAACCTAACAGCATCTTTATTGGCACATCTGAATCTTAACAACAGCGATGTCATAGGCTACTGTGTAATGAAGGCATCTCAGGTGATTCCTTGGATACCAGACATTCATTGGAGTGAAGATGTTGTTTTGGCCAGTAAATCACAAAAGGATTAGGAGCACATTCTGTTTACATGACTGATACAGCTGAGTTGAGGACACATGATAGCCTTTATAGTGCTAACGACCATGCCCTGCACTAATGGTAACCATGAGACTGAAAGATAATTCTGTGTCCTTCGCAATTCACTTCTTCATTTCACAGAGGAAGTGAATCAGACATTACTGATTGTGAATCTGACAAGAATTTCTTGCTGTGGTTTGGGAGCATCCAAGAGGATACAAAGAGTTTGCTGATTTAAGATCAACACCAATAGAAATTTATATCCTGTTGAAGGAATTGACCAAAGGTCAGCCTGGAATTGACTTCAAAGCTCAGTAAGAGTCTAGTGAGGAAAAAGAGTCAAGACATGTTTCAGATTATAGAGTCAAAGAGTCATAGAGATGTACAGCATGAAAACAGACCCTTCGGTCCAACCCGTTCACGTCGACCAGATATCCCAACCCAATCTAGTCCCAGCTGCCAGCACTCGGCCCATATCCCTTCAAACCCTTCCTATTCATATACCCATCCAAATGCCTCTTAAATGTTCCAATTGTACCAGCCTCCAGCACTTCCTCTGTCAGCTCAGTATTCTGTAAATGCAGGTTGTTATATTTTGGGACTATGTGCTTAAAATGAGGGTGAAATAATTACTATCCCGTGGTCTGTTCTGAAGTCTGACTGGCTGTAAATCTGAGTGGTTTGATTGCTAGGAATCAAGGAATATTAGAGAAATTAGCTGAAAAGAGAGATGTAAGATCTATGTGTTTAGACAAAATGGAGACTCCTGTGAAGACTCCAAGACTGTAAAGTCACAAAGAAAAAAATGTTGGGAATGTCAGATTAGTTATATTTTTAAAATGTTTCAGACTGTTCCATTTAGTTTCAAGATAAAAGAAAGCTATCTAATCAGCACCCTCATCTTGATACAAGGCCCATGAGATTCACATTGATATGGGAAAGGATGTAAAGGTCAGTTTATGGACTTGTCTAAAACATCACTGAATACCATATTTTGTTTTGAGTCAACTTGCTTCAGGAGGGAGGGAGTAGTGAGACACCCCAAAAAAAAGGTTCTATGACTTGCCATGTAAGAATATGGATGGGTGTTTATGCTTAGATTGAAATGTCCAAATTCATGGTAAGTTAAAGTGAGCCTGGAGAATATAGTCTCCAGGAAAGTCTCCAGGAAAAGAAGACCTCCTTGTAAAAGACAGGACTAAATTACAATTTACACGACAAAACAGAAACTGGAATAAACCTTTAGAAACTAAGAATCATTGAATTGGATCTGGGAAGGCTAAATATCCATTCAAAGTATACTTGCAAACTTTTTTGTTATTAGGGTAAAAAGGAGGGAGCAATCTTGTTCCATAGCTTAAAATACAAATTTCCTTCAATTCTCATGCTAATTTATGACAGTTTTAGCTACTAAATGTCCTAAAATGTGAAATCTTGATTTGTCATTGTTTCAATTATTAACTGAAAGAATAAATTTCTTTTCAAATGCTATCAGTTTCTTCGGAGATCATAACAAGTTTACAGGATATTTATGAGCATCAAAATAATTCAATAGGTGGTTGTGTGCCTGTGTTCATTGCCCCTTAAGATCCTGTCATCTTCAACTAAGTCACATTTGCTCAGAAAATTTATTTTATTTTGATGACATGTAAAAATATTTCGACAAAAGCTCGTAGGGAGCAAATGGTTCTTTGCACAATGAGCTCAAAGTTTGTCCTAAATAACCTGTCAGTTTAATCTGAAATTTTGTTAAGAACCTAGTTTTAAGAATACAGTTTTAGCAAAAACTGTATTCTTAAAACTAGGTTCTATTGTTTATTTGTGCAACCTTTTTTTATGTGATTACAGTGAATGCTCAGGGAATGCTGAAAGCTTGTTTGAAGAATGCAGAATTTGAAACATGGAGTTTAAGGATTAGAATTTACATATTACAACAAGGCTGCTACCATCCTCCATAGAATACAACATTTGTCTGTTTTGCACACACCCCTTAGCAAGTCAAGCTCTGAATAATGTAAGATTCTACAAGTCACAAGTCAACATATGGAGCCTTGCTGCCTTAATATCTAACAGGAAGTTGTGACAGAATGCAAATCAGGCAGCCAGTCTGGTCTAACTCAAACACATCGATGCTTTAGACATGCATGGGGCTCTTGCCTAGTGATTGTACCAGAACAGTTCTTTCCTTGCACCGATCACAATTTGCTCACTATTACTGGTACGTCGATCCAATACAAACTTCTCTTCATTCTGAAGGTATCAGCACCGTTATAAAGGACACAGTTAACATAAAGGATAAAGTTAAAAATCACACAACACCAGGTTATAGTTCAACAGGTTTAATTGGAAGCACACTAGCTTTCGGAGCAACGCTCCTTCATCACCTGATGAAGGAACATCGCTCCGAAAGCTAGTGTGCTTCCAATTAAACCTGTTGAACTATAACCTGGCGTTATGTGATTTTTAACTTTGTACACCCAAGTCCAACACCGGCATCTCCAAATTATAACATAAAGGATAATAGGCTTCAGAACGTATGCAATGCTTTCTTGTAAACACTGGGGCTGGTGGCAAGGTATGTTGAGTTTGTGATTTCATAAATGCCCCTGACTTGCTTTATTTAAGATACAGCCTTTGTTTAGCTTGATAAAGGTCACCTGAAACAAAGCACATTCCTGAAGAAGAGCTGATGCCCGAAACGTCGATTCTCCTGTTCCTTGGATGCTGCCTGACCTGCTGCGCTTTTCCAGCAACACATTTTCAGCACAAAGCACATATAACCAGGAATGTTGGTGGGGGGTGAGTGATAGGCTATTCCTATTCAGAAATGTCCCCATGGCTACTTAGTGGGATAGACCATGCAACAGTTTGCCTAATACCCCACTATCAGCATCCTGGGACAGCACGGTGGCTCAGTGGTTAACATTGCTGCCTCACAGCACCAGGGACCCAGGTTCAATTCCAGCCTTGGGTGACTGTCTGTGTGGAGTTTACACAAACTCCCAGTGTCTGCAGGGGTTTTCTCCAGGTGCCCTGTTTTCCTCTCATGGTCCAAAGATGTGCAGGATAGCTGGATTTGCTGTGCTAAATTGTCTACAGTGATCAGTGATGTGAGGGCTGGGTGCATAGGAAATGGCGAATGTAAAGTTATAAGGTTAGGATTGGGGCGGGGGGGGGGGTTGGCGGTGGCTGTGGGTCTGGGTGGCTTGCTCTTTGAAGACTTGGTGGGGACTTGTTTGGGGTGAATGGCCAGTTTCCACACTGTAGGGATTCTATTGGCCTGAAACTGAACTGATCTGTCCACATAAATGCTGTGCCTACAAGAACAAGTCAGAGGTTAGGACACATGACAGTTTCTCATTGCCATTTACAAGATACATGCCAGGAGTTGACTTTTCCACTTGCCCAGATGACTGCAGCTCCAAAAACACTTAAGAAGCTTGATACCACCCAGGACAAAGCTGTCACTAGATTGGCACTATATTCACTCCATCCATCAATAGTGCTTGGTAACAGTGTATGTACTATCAAAAGGAAGCACTGCAGAAATTCACCAAGGGTCTTTAGATAGAACCTTCCAAACCCACTGTTACCTGGAAGAACACGGTAGCAGATTTATGGGAATGTTCATTGATGACTGCACTATGGCCCAACCATCCTCAGCTGCTTCATCAATAACCTTCCCTCCATCATAAGGTCAGAGAGGGATGTTTGCAGATGATTGCACATTTCAGCACCATTTGTACTCCTCAGGTACTGAAGCAGTCCACATTCAAATGCAACAAGATCTGGACAGTATCCAGGCTTGGCCTGGTGAGAGGCAAGTAACATTCACACCAAACAAATGCCAGGCTATGACTACCTCCAATAACAGACAATCTAACCACAGCCCCTTGACATTCCGTGGTGTTAAATTCACTATCAACGTCCTCGGGGTTACCATTGATCAGAAACATAACTGGACTCGTCACATCAACCAGTAGCTACAGGAGCAGGTCACAAGCTAGGGATACTGTGGCAAGTAACTCAATTCCTCACTCCACAAAGCCTGTCCACCATCTACGAGGCTCAAGTCAAGATTGTGATAAAATACACCCCACTTGCCTGCATGGATGCTACTCCAACAACACTCAAGAAGCTTGACACCATCCAGGACAAAGCAACCCTCTTAATTGGCACTGCATCCACAAGTATGCACTCCTTCCACCATCCACACTCAGTAGCAGCAGTGTTCACTATCTACAAGATGCACTGCAGAAATTCACCAAAGATTCTCAGACAGCACCTTCCAAACCCACAACCACTTCCATCTAGAAGAACAAGGGCAGTGGATGCAAGGGGACACCATCACCTGTAGGTTCCCCTCCAAGCCACTCACTGTCCTGATATGGGCACTGTTTCTCCATTATCGCTGGGTCAAAATCCTTAATGGCATCCAAGAAAGTACCTTGTCACCACCTTCTCAAGGGCAACCAGGAACAGCAATAAATGCAGGCCAGCCAATGACGCCCATGTCACAAGAGTGAATAAAAAAAAATAACCTGACAGGTTCTTTCCAAAACATGTGCCATCCTGACTTGGAAATATGTCACCTAGCCTTCAGTGTAGCTGGGTCAAAATCCTGAAACTCCCTTTCTCTTTACATTCTGGGAAATGGATAGCAGTGGTTCAAGGAGGCTAATCACCCACCACCTTCTCAAGTAACTAAGAATGGACACCCAATGCTAGCACTGTATGTGTAGCCCACATCTGTGAATGAGTCAAAATAAACATACATACTGATCACCTGGTCAAGAGAAGGAAGAGAGGTCTATCTGCATCTCCAGGTCTTTCCAAGCTTTCTTCAACTGAGTGGTTTCAGTGGGTTTAATGGAGAAACCCCCAAGTTCACCAACTTGCTCCTCCTCGTGGGTAACTGAGAGGCACCTCAAAGGAGCAAAATATCCACTGTTGATGGTGGTACCTTCCCTACACATGCTCTGGCCTGACAACATGGGTTGTGGTTTAATCATATGCCTATTTGTGGTCTATTCCTCAAAGCTGGTTTGAGAAGGATAGTACTGGATCCAATCCATTGTTAACCTTGAATCACAAAATGCACTATTAGAAGCACACACCTCTGAGCTCAACAGTGTCAGAGTTTCTGCAAGTGTCTCTTTATATCTGTTCAAACGAAAACCCTGTTAATGCCCTCCGCCATTACACATAATTAAACACAATTCACGTATTATTAGCAATTTCTCCGAATGCATCCATTCACAGTCACACAACGGTTGCTACAGAAACACCATCTATAAAACACTCTTTGTGCTGTTTAAGTTTTCCATTCCAAAACAGTATTGATCATTTTAACTGTTGTAATGAAATACCCACTAATAAAATCCAGTGAAGTTTTTCTTTATTAAAACTTCAATGCATTAAAGGCTGTTATTAAAGTCAATTGTAATTATGGACCATCACGGCCAAGAATCAAAGAAAATCTCCCTGGAAATACCATAAACAAAATTAAACTAAATCAATGGATTGTTATTACATTGTACAATCCAACACACTAAAAGTCAGAATGCCTTTTGTTTGGTAGAAGCTATTACTAGGACTCAGGTACCAGAAAATTGGAAGAAATCTGGGATTGTAAAGCCAGGCACACTAGCAGCAGAAAGAATTACACTCTCTTGAGAGGATACAGTCAGAAGGCAACAAGGCAGCCTTAAGACATTATCTTAAGAGATTGATCTTTCAAGGAATTAAGGGCTACGGGGAGAGTGTGGGTAAGTGGCGCTGAAATGCCCATCAGCCATGATTGAATGGCAAAGTGGACCCGATGGGCCAAATGGCCTTACTTCCACTCCTATGTCTTATGGACTCAAGATCACCTGGGAAAGGGGTAAGCTTCCTGTGTAGTCTCTATCCTTCTGCCTTCCTAAAGCTCATTTTTTTTTTGCTGAGGATCCAAAACTGATTCTAATGCACACAAACACAACTGAAATGTGAGATGGCGCCACAGTTGACCTTAAGTGGGGTGAGCAGAGAAAGGGGAAGAAACGAACACCGAGGATTATAGCCCATGATCACAACTGAATAACTTCTGATAGAAAGCGCACATATGTGGCTGGTAGCCAGCTTGGCATTGAGCTTAACAGTGATATCTGCAGTTGACTTTCATGTTCTGAGTTTACATTTGAAGAATGAAATCTCCTGTTTGATTAAACCACAAACCTTCCAGAGCCTGAAGAAGACCAGGCTCTGGCCTGGGCTAAAACTTGCAGTGAAGTGGGAGAGAACAAAGACTGGGAAATTAGTTGGTGATGGCGGTGAGGAAGGGCAGTGAAGAGAGCGAAGGCAGGCGATAAAAGGATCAGTTTTGTCTCGGAATCCCAGAGCTGGGCAATTCTGGGAACTGAAGCTGCTCCAGAAACATCTGCTATCTTGACAGTCTGACCACATTATTAGACTTAATAAAACACATCAGCGTAACAGTGCAAGATCTAAAAATAGCAAAACAAATTGCAGACGAAGAAGCTGCATCACCTCAGTTTACCTTCCACAAAACCAGCTTTCATGCCTTCATGATGTAGCTTTATCCTTTCGAAGAGAGAGTCAAGCAGAAGAAGAGGACAGAAGTTCATGTCCCTGAGTAACATTGCCTTCGTCCTGGGCTGAAGTGGCAGCCCAGATTTTACATTCATATCCAGGAGCTGACCTTGAACCCCCAGCCTGCTGATTTCGAGCAAGGCAGTGACATTGTCAGCTGAGCTCAGCCGATATTCGAATACATGAAGGCAATTAAGGGAAAGCGAAACCATTGTGCCTGTGGTTTTACTGAACTGCTATGAGTCTGTGCCAATTTCCACTCAATTTAATGGTGTTTGCATAATAATGTTACACACTAGGACCCAGTTGTCCACTACCGTGAAGCATACTTTACAAACACAATATTGATAGTGCAACATATTGGCAACAGCAATTGCTGGCGTAAAAGACAAATAATCCTGAGGGCAGAAGCTGTTTAAATATGTGTTTATTTGGTGACTCCGCTAATGTGGATCCAACCCTCTTAGGACCTTGCAAAATTACAGCAGGTTTAAATTCCTATTAACTTAACTAGATTCAGGAGCAAAACACTTCCTGTGCCAACCTATGGCATGTGTAATGCCGCCATCAATATGCAATATCTGATGCTTCAGCAAATACAGTGATGTGGAGTACGTTTTAATTTGCAGTCTTTATTCTTAACATGTCAATTCTTATAATGCAGGGATGAACATAATCTGTATTCCAGTATTCATACATCTGCTTACTCTTGTTTCACAGATATTCATGCACTGTGTTGTGCAAACAAGAGAATCAGGAAACGCTTATTTTAATCCTTTAGAAATTTTTAAGCAAACACGCCCTATTAAGATAGGAACTGGCCCCAGAAATCCAACTCCAACACCTGTCCATCTTGGCTTTCTTTGTACATAATTAAGTCTCAAGCCCATTCATGGACAGTCTGGTTCTTTCTCAGAGTTGTCTATTTTCATACAGTCGGTCGCTCTTCCCCTAATGTCCCCAGCTTTATAAATCAAGGCACACTTAGCCCAGTCCCATGCCTTATCCCAATGTTCCAGAGGAGAGGAATTCGCCCTTTTGTCTTCCATTCCCACCCCGCTGTTTCTCTTGGGCAAATATGTCAAATTTCCCCAGTGGACCCCCATGCCTCCTAACGTAGGGGTGGAAAGAAGACACGTTTGTTCCTGTTACCCAGCAATCTTCTGGGGAGGGGTTGGGCGGGTTGACACAAGCTGAGGTTCCTCGCCCTGGAGAAGCAGGTAGCTAACCGGCATTATTAACGGTGAGCTGATTGTGGATGTGTGGATCGTGCAGCCTTTACTGATGGCTGAATGCTGGGGACGTGCGAGGCCTCATATTGCAAAAGCACATGCCCACACCCCCACCCAAACCCTCCAAGACCCTCCCCCGACCTTCATCCTCCTCCCTCCAGAGAAGGAAACTGCCGTGCTGACTAGGTCTAACCTCCATATGACTCCAGTCCCAAGCCCTGGTCACAATTGACAAGAAGCCTGAGCTGAGACCACAGGCTATCCTTTAGAGTGGTTTCTCCTTCTCGCTTGTGATAGTGGGCAGAGCTTTATTTTGACTTAAATCTAATGCGGTCAAGAGGATGAAGCTGCCTCCGGCAGTGACAGCAGCGTAGTGCCTTGGACTATGTCTCCAGTCTCAGAGACCCGTGCTCATCCTTAAAGAGTGTGTGGATTTGGGATGGCTTCTTACTTGGCTGTGTCCAGGAGAATCTCATGAGCAGGTGGACCGAGGTCAGGATCCAGAATTGGTGTGAGTGCCCACTCTTATGTGAAAGTACAGAAGATTCTCCCTATCTTATCCATTTTGAAGCATTCTAAAAAGACAATGGCTATCATATGAAGCCGTCACTTAAAAGCTGGAGATACATGATACTAACAATCACGCAGGTATAGATTGTTACTTTAAAGATTTGTTCCCTTCCTCGCAAAGAGCTATCAGTGAATTGCAGGGATGAAGGTTATAGAGGGGAGGAAATGGCCTACTAGTATTAACGCGAGACCTTTAATCTGGGAAATGGGTTCAAATCCTGCCATGCTGAAATTTGAGGTCAATAAATAATGACTATTTTTTCATTGTCAATAAAATATATCTGTTCAGTAATATCCTTCAGGTCTGACCTACATCTGACTCCAGACCCATAGCACTGCAGTTGGCTCTGAACTGCACGCTGGATTAGGAATGGGCAATAATTGTTGGTTTAGCCAGTTCCGTCCACATCTTGAATGAACATTAAAAAAAAATGTACAGCTGCCAATCCCCAACTTGCAGATAATGTGTGGATTTTGTTTTATCGGAGATGGTTAGGGATTGAAGTAGAAAGAGGTTGATGGTTGGATGAGAAAGTAATTCAGGTGTTGAATGAAAATGTATGGATGGCTTTTCTGCTGCAGCAGAGACTAATGATTTAACCCAGAACCATCTCGGTCTCTGTCCATACCGAGCAGCGTACACACAGAGACACGGACACAAGCTTACTCCTGTATTAATCATTTTGAAGAATGCAATTATTCCCCTCTATCACACTAATGAACATGAACTGTTTGTGGCAGGGTTCTATGTGCTGAGATTGTCTCATGTGGGTGGAATAGAACATCAAAGTTGAAATTGGTATGCTGGCTGAAAGACTGCATTGTGGGATTGAGAACAGGAAGGCAGGATGGGAAAATATCAGTCAAGACACAGAAGTCTGAAAAGTAATTTTTAAGTTGTGCTGGAGGCTATGAGACAGCTTGTGTTTCCCTGTTTCTCTGATCATAAAAATGCTCTCTTCTCTCCAGCAGTGGAGATTAATAAGGATGTTACACCCCAGATAGCTGTTTGTGTTTATTCAAGCAAACATCCTTGGAGGTGAAACTCAAAGAGTGCAGCTTTGAACAAGACAGCGGTGCAAGTAAAAAATAACTGAATGGGGCAAAACAGGCCTCACCTCAAAATGCATAGTCACAGATAGAACAATGTGTAAAGAAAGACTCCAAAACAAGTCATCACTGATGTTGACAGAGCAGCTAAGTCAACTATTCCAAAGATCCACTGTGAGCCATTGATAGATTGACTACTTGAGACAGACTCCAGCTCACAGTTTTACCAAGAAACCAGCGTCATTGTGAGCATGTATTGCTCTATAATTTACTAAAGGTACATCACATTTAGCGCAATAGCATCTAAGTTCTGAAGACAAGTCACTGGATTCGAAACGTCAGCTCTGCTCTCTCTCCACGTACATGGCCAGACCTGCTCCAGCAATTTCCGTTTTTGTTTCAATATTCAAGCTGTTGTGGGCCATTGATATCTGGGACAGAATGTTTAAGGTCAAATAATGGGGTCTTAAACGTTAAACATATTGGATGCTGAGAGATCTCAGAACAGAAAGCATTTCCACAAACCTAACCACAGTGCCATGCAACTTCACCTTATTACTGACTACATGTTGAGTCTACATGTCAAAAGCAATTATGTGATATACAAAGTAACTCGTTATTACATCTCAATGTGTCAATAGACTCAGCTGCAGCTGTTCCTGGACCTCATTTTACATACAATCAATAGATCACGCAATTCATTAACCCAAGCCTAAACTGTGACCTCGACATAATCCTCTGTTCCTTAAAATCAATGTAATTTTCTCCGTGATTGTTGATGGCCTGCTGGATTCTCTAAGAATGTGATTTCAGTCCTTCCCTCATCTCTTTGTTTATCCAGAGAATGTTTTTGCAACCAAGCTGTCTTCTGTGCAAATTTCCTTCTCCCAACTGCTCAGTTACATCTCCTGACTTTCCTGCTACTTTGCTGGGAGGCGAACCTCAACCTATTGTTTACCCAACAGCCTACATTGGATCCCTACACTCATATGTCAGTATCCATCTCTCCCCTTACTGAGCAATTCCCTCGATTTCCCCATTGGGAGCTGCACAAAGTTTTTCTAGAATCACACAGTGTGGAAACAGAGCCTTCGATCTGACCCGTCCATAATTTCAATCCAAACTAGTCCAACATGCCTGTGCTGGCCCATATCCCTCCAAACACTTCTACTGCACGTACTAATCCAAATGTCCTATAAACATTGCAATTGTACCCACATCCACCCGTTCCTTTGGAAATTCATTCTACATATTAACTACTCCATGTGTAAAACAATTGCCCCTTTTTAAATCTTTCTCCTTTCACCTTAAAAATATGCCCCATAGTCTTGAAATCTCTCTCCCGAGGGAAAAGACACATGCCATTCACCATATCTATACCCCTCCTGATTTTATAAACCTTTATAAGCTGACCCCTCAACCTCCTACGCTCCAGTGAAAAAGTCCCAGCCTATCCAGCCTCTCCTTATAATTCAAACCCTCCATTCCTGGCGACAACCTGGCAAATCTTTCTGAACCCTCTCTAGCTTAAGAATGTTAAAAAATCACACAATACCAGGTTATAGTCCAAAAGGTTTATTTGAAAAGTTGAGAGGATTTCCAAGAAGATTGCACATATTGACTTTTCCAAATAAACCTGTTGGACTATAACCTGATGTTGTGTGATTTTTAACTTTGTCTGCCCCATCCCAACACCAGCACCTCCACATCATAGCTTATGAATATCCTTCCTACAACAGGGCAATCAGTATTGAGACACAATACTCAAGAAGAGGTCTCACCAACGTCCTGTATACCCTCAACATAATGTTCCAACTCCTCTATTCAAAGTCTGAGCAATGAAGGCAAGCAAGCTGAATGCCTTCTCACTTAATACTCAGCTTTTGGCTTTTGCCACAAAGGAGCACATCTCCAAAAATGGTGGACGTGATGTGAAGTTGGGGTTTTCACCCTGCACTTGAAATTACCCACTTTCAGGAGAATGGGAGGAGAGTTGGGTTGAACTTCCCACATGCATGGTCACCAGAGACAGCTGGCCATTTAAAAAGCCAGTGATCTCCATGGAAATAGGATGAGGTCTGGAACCCTGAGTGCGGAGACTAAATCAATAAAAACAATTCAGTATTCAGCATTTTGTATAACCCAGGTTCACCTTTCTCCAAATGTACCCTGATAATATGGGGGATCAGGCAGCCGTCCCTCTAAGCTGTGCCATTGAGGTCTGCCCAGTAGGGAGAAAGATTAGAGGGAATGTTGGGGTCAGGGACCCTTTGGGGGATTGTCATCGCATAGACGTTAAGATGGCAGTCAGGAATCCTTGGTTCAGATGTCCTTTGGGACTGTTTTAGATGTGGAGACTCTTGGACAGAAAAGTGCAATGTCCAATTGTTCAAGACCATGCAACTGTGTGAACAAGTATCAACATGTCGACAGTGGTAACAAGTGGAAAAATGTGTATTTATGAATGAACGTATTTTTATGAATTAAATGTAGTCTGCAAGATGACAAAATTATGTAAAAGGATGCCAATTTTCTTTCCCTTTATGTATGGGTGCTTGTGCATACTCAATAAGTTGGCACAATAGGTAAAAGGGAAAGGTGGGTAGATTGTCATAGGTATAGGTTTATAAAGAATTTTAGAGTTACCATGAGGGTTGGGATTCAGTACAGGAGCATACATTGGCATGGATGACACATGGAGAATGAAGGGGTGAGATCAGCAAGCATGTTTTCTGTTTTAATTCTTGCTTTTACATTTTGAACACAGTGTTGAACGTTAAGCAGTCTTTTCATTTCACCCACTTTGGGAATTGGCAGCTTCTCAAACTCTTCCTGGGTTTTCTTGGCTAGCTCCCAATCCACCTCCCCCACCCACCCACCCCCCCCCCCCCCCCACCCCCATGGTGAAAATCCATCACATTGGAAATAGGGAATTGGGAGTTGGCCATTTTTCAAGAGCAGGTGAACAGAGCTTGTATTTCTTCCAGCTCTGTGCACCTGATCCAAGAATCAAGTCAATGCATTTACAAGTTGGAAGTCTTGACTGATTAGAGTCAACTTTACCCCAAAAACCTTAGGATAACGAAGTATTTGTGAAGTATAGCAAGCAATGATGTGACCAGAGTACGCATTATCCCACATGGTTGCTTGGATGTGCTCTGTTTCAGCTTGCACAAGGACACCATGTTTTGGGTCTTATCTACGAGGTTGCCAAGAAGGATGATCTTAAGTAACTGTAGGAATCCCAATGCACATATCGACAATGCAAGAGAGCATTCCCTTTGGACTTGTTCCACCTTGGTGCAGTCTCTATGGCAACATTTCAACTAATGAGAGTCCATTTGACAACCAATTAGCAGCCTGTTCCTCATGTAGTATAAATTGTTGTTCCCTTTTTGTTTCGGTATTCTTCCATCTGTGCTAATGATTGCAAGATGAAAAGCTTCACATTACATCTCTTTTTTGTCAGTAAGAAGGAATATCGTATACAACACAAACACAATTGGCAGTAAGCATATGGACATTTCCAACGATAAGCCTACAGGTCAATTTATATGTATTATTCAGTTACTTTTGAAGAACCACAGAATCCGGAACATAATCATGTTTGTGCACAAAACAGCAGCATTAGCAAATCTTCTGTTTTAAAGGAAATGAAGAAGGGTACACTTTCAAGAATTGGGAACAAAACTGTGATAGGTTTTCAAAATTAACATGTTTGATATTCCATCTACAATGTAATGATGCGGTTTTTAATGAGCTTTCAACACTATGACTCTTGATGGGAAATCTATTTTTAATTGGAAAGCATGGTGGATATGCTCAGGGAGAAACTGTACTCAGTCATTATGTTACAAAGGAACAAAGAGGAGGTGGATCATTATGAGATGTATTCTCTTAATCTCAAAATGACTATGGATCATGAGCTAGTCTCAGCAGAAAAAGGCATTTATTATAGATAACTAAATATGGTTTATTATATAACCAACTACATGTGGAGTTACATTAACTCTGAGGCATATTAACTATTAATAACTAAAGGTAGAGAGGATATCTGCGTTGCAAGGACTGTCCCCAGCTACTGTCTGCAAGAAACATCTCCAACATTCTGCCACAATTTGCCTTATTAGCTATGTATACGTCAGTGCATCAGATCCGGGATGCACAATGTTTCAGATCAAAGTGGCTATGTTGCTTCTGAACAGCCTAGATTATAATATTGGTCTCCAATGCCCTACAAAACTACTCTACAATAAGCTGCTTGAGATTGACTGCTGTCTGTTGTTCATGCATTGTAAACACTTTGTGGTCATGCTGTATTTAGTTTGACTTCAACAGTTTCCTCATTTCCCCTTCCCCCACCTCACCCTAGTTCTAAACTTCCAGCTCAGCACTGTCCCCATGACTTGTCCGAACTTGTCCTACCTGCCTATCTCGGTTTCCACCTCTCCACTCCACCATCTCCTCCCTGACCTATCACCTTCATCCCCTCCCCCACTCACCCATTGTACTCTATGCTACTCTCTCCCCACCCCCACCCTCCTCTAGCTTATCTCTCCACGCTTCAGGCTCACTGCCTTTATTCCTGATGAAGGGCTTTTGCCCGAAACGTCGATTTCGAAGCTACTTGGATACTGCCTGAACTGCTGTGCTCTTCCAGCACCACTAATCCAGAATCTGTATTTAGTTTTGTCTATTATTAACTTATATCTCTTTTTTTTAGATTAGATTAGATTACTTACAGTGTGGAAACAGGCCCTTCGGCCCAACAAGTCCACACCGCCCCGCCGAAGCGCAACCCACCCATACCCCTACATCTACCCCTTACCTAACACTACGGGCAATTTAGCATGGCCAATTCAACTGACCTGCACATCTTTGGACTGTGGGAGGAAACCAGAGCACCCGGAGGAAACCCACGCAGACACGGGGAGAACGTGCAAACTCCACACAGTCAGTTGCCTGAGGCGGGAATTGAACCCGGGTCTCCGGCGCTGTGAGGCAGCAGTGCTAATTTGATACTGTATAATTTTGCTCCACTCACCCATTCCAGTAAAGTAATGGTGAGTGCAGCACTGATAGAGGACTCATCTTTCAAATGTCCTTTCAGATGGTCATAAACTAACCAATGGAATAATTGTGAAAAAGACCAGAAGAGATATCTATGGTATCCTGGTCATTATTTATCCTTCAGCTAATAGATTATCTAGACATTATTGCGATGCTTTCCATGGGAGCTTCCTATGGGGCAGATTAGTTGCTGCATATCATGCATTTTGAAACAATTTAGAAACATTGGAGGCTACCTTTGAGTACAACAGGATCTTGATGAGATCGGCCAATGGGCTGAGGAGTGGCAGATGGAGTTTATTTTAGATTAATGTAAGGTGATGCATTATGGAAAGGTAAATCAGGGCAGGACTTATACACTTAATGGTAAGGTCCTGGGGATTGTTACTGAGCAAAGAGACCTTGGCGTGCAGGTTCATAGTTCCTTCAAAATGGAGTCTCAGGTGAATAGGATAGTGAAGAAGGTGTTTGGTATGCTTTCCTCAGAGCACTGAGTATTGGAGTTGGGGGGTCATGTTGCAGCCGTATAGGACATTGGTTAGGCCACTTTTGGAATATTGTGCACAATTCTGGTTTCCCTCATATTGGAAGGATGTTGTGAACCTTGAAAGGGTTCAGAAAAGACTTACAAGGATGTTGCCAGGATTGGAGGGTTTGAGCTGTAGGGAGAGGCTGAATAGGCTGGGGATGTTTTCCCTGGAGTGTTGGAGGCTGAGGGGTGACCCTATAGAGGTTTATAAAATCATGGGGGGCATGGATAGGGTAAATAGACAAGGCCTTTCCCAAGGTTGGTGGAGTCTAGAACTAGAGGGCATAGGTTTAGGATGAGAAGGACAATATTTTCAGGCAAAGGGTGGTACGTAAATGGAATGAGCTGCCAGAGGAGGTGATGGAGGCTGGTCAACAATTAAAAGACATTTGGATGATTTCATGAAAAGGAATGGTTTAGAGGGATATGGGCAAAGTGCTGGGAAATGAGACTAGATTAATTTAGGATGTCCGGTCGGCATGGATGAGTTGGAGCAAAGTGCCTGTTCCTGTGCTGTATATCTCTATGACTCTCTGAAACCATTGTTGATTGTCATTAAAATCTGTTTTGTTCAGTTGTATCTTTAGGGAAAGAATCTGCGATCCTTTCCTGGTGTCTCCTACAAGTGACTCCAGATTCACAACAATGTGTTTGACTTCTAACTCAATGAAGGATGGGTAACAAATGCTGGCCTAGCCAATGATACTTGCATTATATACATGAACAAAGCAAAAATTCTCGACTTACTGCCGATTCAAAGCACAAGCCAGCACCTTCTAACACTACTCTCGTACAGTCCCAGAGTTGACTGCTTGATACAATTCCATTTTGTAAATCCAACATCCCAAGTTGTAGCTCTTTGTGATTGAAAACCAGGTCAATCCAACAATAATCAGCACAGCATTGATGAAATTCGCTAGAAACAATTTGATTCTTTCATGGTTCTGTGCATATATAGACATTGGATTCTCAATTTGTTCATTCTTTCTGCCTTCTTGAACAATGTATATACAAGTTTGAGATCTCATGAGGCTGTGAATAAATAACATGCATTTCTCAATCATGATATGAAGCCGTCCAATTTCAAACTGGAGCCCTTGAACCCAAGAGCTCACTGGGGTCATAGTTTTCTCAGCACACATCATTAGATTTTTGCTAACTTACTGGTGTGTTATTTGTGTTGCTCTACATGAATAAAAAATGTTTTCTTAAAGTAAGACACTCTTTTGCATTGGGCAGGAGTCATTTATCATACTTAGAACTAAGCTTTCAGGAAAGGTGTTAATATTCATCGTATTCCCTGGTGGTGAATCTACAAAAAAGACTCCAATGGACCCAACTCAATATAATGTGTTATATCCCTCTCGGTTATGAAGGTGGCTGTATATACTGTAAGATATGATACACCAGAATGGTCAATAAATTTGAATATAAAATATAACTAGAAGATGGTCCTGGTGTATTGAGATGTCTGTGATATTTAAAATAAGAAAAGCTGCACAATAAGTTATCTTCTAAAACCTTAGAACATCTTTTCAGAGGGGTGGTGCAGACTTGATACCACAATCTAAATAAAGATGGATTAAACCACAGTGTAAATTTACCAAAATATCACTGTATTAAAGACTGACCTACCAAAGATAAGCATTGGTCATACAAAGCCAACTGATGAAATAAACACTAACAAAATTAGGTATCCAGTTAAAACAAAACAAGACACAAAACATACAATGTGTCTTTTTAAAAAAAAATATACAGAAAACAACATGTCTCCAACCACACTCAAATTCAAACACTTGCAAAGTTTAAGTGACAACTGTGCATTAGTGAGACACAATTGAGGAACATGCCAAGCATTTGATACTGCACCTGCTACTTTCAGCACCATCTGTATGAAAATATGAAAGAGAATCAAAACATCACCATCGATAAGTATTGCATGATATGAATTTTGGCAGTTTCTGCTGAGCTCCTAATTGGTAATAATTGATAGAAAATAGTTAATTTCAGTCCAAAAGATCATAATTTGTAAGCCAAATGCAGAATAGAGATCCAATGGAGAACATGTTTTTTAAAGAAAAATCTATTCAAAAAGACTTACATTTTAATCACATTTTTCATTATCCTAACACATCACAAAGGGATTTACAGTTAGCAAAACATTTTAAAATTTTAAAGAAGTGACTTTGATGATCATATTGCAAAGAGTTAAGTAACCTCAGATAGAATTTCACATGTCTACTCCCTTTGTGAGATTTCTCTTCTGTATATGTGAGTCCTAACTTGAAGGTTATGTGCTATTGTTCTTGAATGGATCTGACATCACAAGGAATCATTTTACTCTATCTACCCAATTGAATTCATTTCACAACTCAGACACCTCTTTCAGTTCCACCCTCTTGAAAAATCAATTAACATCTTTAAGGTGTAATGTCAGGAGTTATATGTGCAAACTTGGAAATAATTTGCCCATAGAAAAAATTGTGCAATGCTATGAGTAGTGAACTAATTGCATCTTTTTAAAGTGATGTTACTGAAAGAGAAATATGGGGCAGGGAAAAAGAACTGTCTCTTTTTTTTTAAACCAGTATACTACAGGAATATTTAACATCCACAACAATAAGCTTACAGTAAAAGTGAGCATTTATATTGTAACAATAGCAATAAAATATGGACTATAAAATTTCAACTTCCATCATCCAATATTCCAATTCTTGTAGTTATTTTGTGTTAGTCAGGTGGCAGGGAGATGCCATAATAATGGGAAAGATGTACTATCCTTTTTCAAATTCATGATTTGATTTTAATACTGGAGCCCTTTCATGGACTAAAATGGTTTTAAAAATGGACAAGCGCTGAGCTAAAATGACTGCAGCAATCACCAGACCACAGGTTGTGGCAAGTTCAGAAAACCAATGTTGAATAAATGAAATTACCCGTACCAATATTACCATTTTAGAGAAGACAGTGGACTCAGTTAACTGAGTCGAACATCAAGAATCTAGAATCTTCTGTTTCAATTTGCAAGCGCTTAATAACTGCTATATATTGGACATAAAATGTTGCCAGAAAATTATCCAGCTTGCAAGAAAATGTTGAAGCCAGACATTGGAATCCAAAGTTCAAATGCATTTCAGAAGCTACTTTTGAGAAGCAGAGAGAAAAATAATTATGTCTGGTATTTAAAGATTTACCACTTTGTGTTTAGAAAACTTTATTTTCAGGCAAAAATACCCAACAGGTTAAATGCAAGCTATTATTGGTCAATTCATTGAGTATAGGAGTTGGAACATCAAGTTGCAGCTGTACAGGATATTGGTTAGGCCACTTTTGGAATAAAGCATGCAATTCTGATCTCCCTGCTATAGGTAGGATGTTGTGAAACCTGAAAGGATTCAGAAAAGTTTTACAAGGATGTTGCCAGGGTTGGAGTGATTGAGCTATAGGGAGAGGCTGAATAGGCTGTGACGATTTCCCGCGGAGCATTGGGGGCCTACAGAGATTTATAAAATCATGAGGGGCATGGAAAGAGTGAATAGACAATGTATTTTCCTCATGGTAGGGGAGTTCAAAACTAGAGAGCGTAGGTTTAAAATGAGAGAGGAAAGTCTTAAAAGGGGCACTTTATCATGCAGAGGGTGGTTCGTGTATAGAATGAGCTGCCAGAGGAAGTGGTGGAGGCTGGTACAAATGCAGCATTTAAAAGACATTTGGATGATTATGTGAATAGAAAGGGATTAGAGGGATATGGACCAAATTTAGGATATCTGGTCAGCATGGACGAGTTGGACCGAAGGTCCTGTTTCCGTGCTGTGCATTTCTTTGATTCTATGACTGTAATAGCAGTAGCCAACAAGACAAGTTAAACAATTGTATTAGGTCAATGAGGAGGTTTATAAAGTTGCCAGAAAAATGTTGTTAGTGTGAGGAAAATTTTAGAATTCAGAAAGGAGGACTAAGAAATAGATAAGAAAGAGTGAATAGAATATAAATGTGAAGGAACAGGAGACATAAAAATGGTTTGTTAAAAACTTTGATAAGTGTGTGAAAATGAAATGAATAACAAAGACAACTGAAGCATCATTGCAGGTAGAGAGACAGGAAAATTAATAATAGGAAACAGAGAAATGGCAGAGAAGTTAAGTTTCCCTGAAATAATTAAGATTAAAGGAGTAGTTAAGAGTGTGGAACTGAAGTAAATATATGTTGGTCACTCTTCAATATTCATTCTTATCTATTTCTTTTATAAAATGGTACTGTTTGTACAGATAATTTCATTTCCTCAACATTGGTTTCCTGAGCTTGCCACAGTCTGAGATCAGGTGATTGCTGAAATATATGTTGGTCAAGAAAATATTGTCGGAGAAATTAATGGGACTGAAAGTTGACAAATCCTCAGAACAACATAACCTTCACCACAGAGTGTTGAAAGAGATGGCTGCAGAGCTAGTAGTGATCATTGTTCAAAATTCTATTTATTTTCCAATGATGCCTGCAGATAGGTAAAGTATAAGTGTAACTTCACAGATTAAGGGAGGAAGAGAAAATAGAGAACAATAGACCTGTTAGCCTGATGTCAATGGTAGGAATCTATTAGAAAGGGTGCAATTCCTGGATGTTTCGAAAATAATTGTTTGATTGGACAGAGTCAACATGAATTTGTGTAGGTAAATTCATGTTTAACAAATGTGTTAAGAGTTTTTTGACAATCTTACCAGCACAGTTGATGGGGTAAACCATTTGTGTATTTGATGGGGGAAACCATTTGATGTGTATTTGAATTGTGATTGGGTCCCATACAAGAGGTTAAACAAAATTAAACTGTGTGAGATTGGAGGTAATATAACTGACATGAATTGAGGGTTGTTGAACAAGGAAGAAAGCAGACAGTAGGAAGAAACGATCCATTCTGATGTTGGCAGTATGTGACCAGAGGTATATTGCAAAGATCAATGCTTGGGTCATAGCTGTTCACAATCTATATCAATAAGGTGGATACAAAGAAAAATTGTATTTTTTCACAGTTTGCAGGCAATACCAAACTTTCTGGTCATGTGAGCCGTGAGAGCAATTGTGAAATTATTCACTTTGGTAAAGAAATAAAGATGCAGTGTGTTTCTTAAGTAGTGAGATATTAGAAAGTGTTTTGACAAAAAGAACCAAGGTATTCTTGTACATAAGTCACTGACAGCTTATACGTAGGTGCAGTAAGCAATTCAGAAGGCAAACGATCGACAGAATGGATGTAGAAAGGCTGTTTCCCTTGGCTGTACGGTCTAGAATCAGCAGACACAGTCTCAGAATAAAAGCTGAACCATTTAGGACTGAGGGAATGAGAACTTTTGCACCTAGAGGGTAGTGAATCTTTGATATTGTCTACCTAAGAGAGTCGTGGAAGCTCAGTTACGAAGACAGTTTACAGTGAAGAAGAACAGAAGGATCTCTACAAACCTCACTACAGCTGACAAAACCAGTCACCAATTAAATGACCGTGGTCTCAGGTCAAAATCTAACAGCTCTATCTTTCTAAGGGCTTTTAAATCAAGTAGATTTTATTCTTCTTTTATGTATGAGACACTCTCTCATTTTTTAAACTTTATACCAGTGTTTCTGCATGTGTTTGGTGTAACATTTAATTATTTTTCTCAGAGCTGGTTAGTAATAAAATTGCTCATTCGACAAAATCTTGTAAATGGCTTCTTATTTTTTACTCATGCTGTGTTTTTTTTTATAGGTATTTTTATTGAAAGAAAAAAAAAGAAAGTTTTTAAATTTTTTTACAGAGTTACAAAGTAATACAAATGTGTATAAACACTAATGTACAATACATATATATAAAAGAAATAAATAATAACCAAAACACAACAAAAAAAGAGAAAAAATACACAGCTAACTACTAGTTTATCCTACAAACAACCAAAGCATAAAATAAATATATCTTACATTACTCGTAAGAAATAATGTAATAATTAAATAATTAAGTATATACTCAAAATGGATTAACATCAAGTCATGCTCTGTTTTAATTGAAGTTTGCAAACAAAGGCTGCATGCAAAACTGATTAAAATCTTTGTTACAACCCACCTTGCAGAAGTTAAAAAAAAAGGGAACGGACTTATCCTTCCCTTTATGACCATGACAACTAGCATCTTCCATAACCTCAAGGCTTTTCACGGCCAACAAAGTTCTTTAATGATGCCTGGGCATTTGATGAAGAGTAACCAGTCCTCTTCGTGCTTAGCTTTGTGAGGACATATAGGCTGACTTCCACCATGCTAACTATTTCAAGAACTAGGAGGCATTAGCAATTTCTAAAGGAAATCAGTCAAAACTGTTCATTCAAATGGTTTATCTATTACTTATAATAAACATATTTATTCAATTGAAATAAATTACCAAAGTAGGTCAATGAAGCAGACAACATGAAAAGAATCAACAGATTGTCATCAGGAAAGTTCAGAGTTTTTCAGGAGTGCTCGGATAGGTCACTTTGAATTGTGTAAATGGTTCATTTATTTGTGTATTTACAGGTTTTCTGCCAATTTTAATTAAGCCTAAGTCACAACAGCGAACTGTGAGAACCCTGTTGCTTTTGATTATTTTTTTGGAGAGAGGACTGATGAATGTGTTGAGTAGTCAGGTACAAAGTTAAAAATCACACAACACCAGGTTATAGTCGAACAGGTTTATTTGGAAGCACTAACTTTTGAAGCGCTGCTCCTTCATCAGGAGGTTGTGGAGTCAGGGAGGTGGAGACAATCTCCGATAAAGGAACATGTCGACCTATTCAAATATTCACCCATCTCTTTATCTGTACATGTTTTGCATTCCCTCCAAAGTTGTTGTACAAATTGTCCTTAAGTTTCAGTGTGTCCACTACCCTCAACATTATTTTGACAGCAAACTTTGGGTTATTGCATTACTTTTTCAAATCTGCTATTTCCATACATACACATTGCTTGAATGGTTTAACATTAATGCATTTCAGAGCTTTTTCACAGTGCTTATCAAATAAAAAAAGCCCACACAATTACAATGGATTTTCAAAGGCAACTTGTCATCGCTATTCAAGTATGTTTACCTATTAGCTGACATAAAAAGATCTTTCTGCACACAATTGTAAAATTGCAGACAATGACGATAAATCTGGGATCAAAACTGAAAATCTAAAAGAGGATAGATGACATTTATGTTCTCAATTGACCCACAAGTAAATGCTGCATGATTCTAAGTACAATTTATTACATATTCCTTCAAAAAGCATGATATTCAAAATTATAAGTTTTCCACAAAAACATACACATTAAACACCTTGTCTACACAAGGCAACAAACAAATTTCTAACAAAGACAAAATAAGCAATGCATCATCTACATTCAAGAGCAAAGAGCCAAATCAATTCACCCAACCTCCCTTGTCATCTCACCCATCCCCACTATCTTCTCACCAACTCTCCATCATCACCCTCATCCACCCCCAAACTAAACCTCACCCACTCTCCAAAATATACCCCACCCACACCCTATCATCACCCCACCCACCCTCCATTACCTCACCCCCTCTCCAAAATATACCCCACCCACACCCTACCATCACCTCACCCACCCTCCATTACCTCACCCCCTCTCCAAAATATACCCCACCCACACCCTACCATCACCTCACCCACCCTCCATTACCTCACCCCCTCTCCAAAATATACCCCACCCACACCCTACCATCACCTCACCCACTCTCCACATGCCCTCACCCCCTCTCCAAAATATACCCCACCCACACCGTACCATGACCTCACCCACTCTCCACATGCCCTCACCCCCTCTCCAAAATATACCCCACCCACACCCTACCATCACCTCATCCACCCCCGATTACCTCACCCCCTCTCCAAAATATACCCCACCCACACCCTACCATCACCTCACCCACCTTCCAACATGACCTCACCCACTCTCCACATGCCCTCACCCACTCTCCAAAATATACCCCACCCACACCGTACCATGACCTCACCCACTCTCCACATGCCCTCACCCCCTCTCCAAAATATACCCCACCCACACCGTACCATGACCTCACCCACTCTCCACATGCCCTCACCCACTCTCCAAAATATACCCCACCCACACCCTACCATCACCTCCTCCACCCCCAATTACCTCACCCCCTCTCCAAAATATACCCCACCCACACCCTACCATCACCTCACCCACCTTCCAACATGACCTCACCCACTCTCCACATGCCCTCACCCACTCTCCAAAATATACCCCACCCACACCGTACCATGACCTCACCCACTCTCCAAAATATACCCAACCCACACCCTACCATCACCTCACCCACTCTCCACATGCCCTCACCCACTCTCCAAAATATACCCCACCCACACCCTACCATCACCTCCTCCACCCCCAATTACCTCACCCCCTCTCCAAAATATACCCCACCCACACCCTACCATCACCTCACCCACCCTCCATTACCTCACCCCCTCTCCAAAATATACCCCACCCACACCCTACCATCACCTCACCCACCCTCCATTACCTCACCCCCTCTCCAAAATATACCCCACCCACACCCTACCATCACCTCACCCACCTTCCAACATGACCTCACCCACTCTCCACATGCCCTCACCCACTCTCCAAAATATACCCCACCCACACCGTACCATGACCTCACCCACTCTCCAAAATATACCCAACCCACACCCTACCATCACCTCACCCACTCTCCACATGCCCTCACCCACTCTCCAAAATATACCCCACCCACACCCTACCATCACCTCACCCACTCTCCACATGCCCTCACCCACTCTCCAAAATATACCCCACCCACACCCTACCATCACCTCACCCACTCTCCACATGCCCTCACCCACTCTCCAAAATATACCCCACCCACACCCTTCCATCACCTCACCCACTCTCCACATGCCCTCACCCACTCTCCAAAATATACCCCACCCACACCCTACCATGACCTCACCCACTCTCCACATGCCCTCACCCACTCTCCAAAATATACCCCACCCACACCCTACCATCACCTCACCCACTCTCCACATGCCCTCACCCACTCTCCAAAATATACCCCACCCACACCCTTCCATCACCTCATCTACCTCTCACCATCATGTCACCTACTCCCTGCTATCACTTCACCCACCCTCTACCATGTCCTCACCCATCCCCCACTATCACCACACAAAAACCCTCACCATCACCACATTCACCCTCTACCATCTTTTCACCTACCTCCCACCATCATTTTACCTACACCCACCAACATCTCAACCACTCTCTATCATCACTTCACCCACCCTCCACCATCCTCTCAGCCATCCCTACCATCACCTCAACAATCCTCACCATCATCTCACCCACTTTCCCTCACAACCTCACCCTACCCTCACCTACCTCCTCACATATCCCCCACCATCACCTCATCTACACCTCCTAACATCTTAACTACTCTCCACTAACACCACACCCATCCTCCAGTACACCTCACCCACACCCATCATGTCTCTTACCCATCCCCCATCATCACCTCACCCATTCACCACCATCTCCCTCAACATCATCCAATATAACTCCCGCATCTCCAACAACACCTTGCATACCTGTATCAGCAGCAATATGTCACTTGCCTGAAAAGTCATGCCAACCATAACTAATGCCCATCAATGACATTTTACTTCACCTCCAGATGTAGCTAACACAAGCAATAGTGAGAATAACAGAACTCAAGTGCTGAGGAAGACCTTATGTCTTGAATCATTACAACATTCAATGTGTCATTTGTGTGTGACATTGTTCATTAAAAAGAAGTTGCAAATTCTGGAAAGACTATGTTATTTTCCAAATTTTGATAATGTCTCGATAAGGTCCCCTTTAAAATATATATTCAGGGAGAATGTGTTGTAGATAACAAGACTCAGGCATATATGTTGAAGAAACAAATATGTTTCTTATTAAATTTATTTTTGATGCTTTGCTTTATCTCATCATGTATGCCCAACTTAAAGGGAGAAATAAGGATTTGTTTTACAATTGCATGATTTATTTATTTTAGGAAATTTATTCATATAAACATGAGAAACAGTCAAAAACTTAAGTATTCAACATTTTTAGAGAGACTGCAACAAGCTTTCTCACAAATTATTTCAGTACATAAGCTTGTCTTTACTTGCAAAAAAATGTTTGTTGATTTACTGAGTGCATCTCCATAGGCTTCCATGGATAAAGAAATATGTTTGAGTGAGTTAAATAAGAGACTGCTTGTCAATTTTCAGACTGTGATGGAGCACCTCAGTGGAATTATAATTGAAAGTCAACATAAACGAGATGTTATTAGGAACGTAATAATGTTAGAAGTGAGTAACTCGGCAGTCAAAGTACTACAAAAGTTTGAACACCTTGAGAATCTTCAACCACAGGTTAAAACGAGTGAACAGTGGCAGAAGCAATCATAATTTTTGCACTAGAGATGACAGTTAATTGGAATGTGGCATGGTAGGCTTAGATAATGCATAGGACCATCAATAGCGAGAAAATCGACCCTGAAATAAAATGGGTCCTGAACATTTTAGTTTGAAGTTTGCACCAATTTACTGCCAACTTTCGAAAAAGCCTTCTTAATGATGATTGGCTGCTGATTGTGTTAAAATTATAAACACAGAAATTTGATATGAGTGGAACAAATGTTTATTTGAACAGTGTTTCACAGATGAATTGAAAAATGCTACGCCTGATGGTACTTGCAAAGCACAGCTTCTTTCTTCAATGCACCAATTAGCAGCTAATGCAAAGGAAGAGTTGCAAAAATGTACTCAAAATTGAGGCACTGGTCAGAGTAAATTCAAGACAGGAGAGAATTTATGCTAATTCAGTTATGAAGGCTTGTACAAAGAAAGAAATCTTTACAGAGAATAGGAGACACGCCATCAAAAACCACAGGTCCAGAGACACCTCATTAACAGGGATATGAAATTGTCCTGGCTTTTCATGTAACCTCTGTGCAAGCCTTGTGTGAGAAGTCAGGGATTAACAGAGTGACTTGAAATGTCTAGCTGCTGGTGCTTCATTGATTTACAGTCACCAGAGGTGTTAACATCTGACAGGTGATTGACATGAGAAAGTCTGAATTCCCCGAAGATACATGCTGCTCAGATTGGTCGATAGAATTGAGCAAGAACAAAAAGAAGGCTTGCATTTATTTAATGCCTTTCATGACTTCAAGCATTCCTCTAAATAAATATGAGGAAGATCAATCTCCTTGTCTTCTCTCTCAAACATAAACTCCATTCATTTGCCACTCCTTGCCTTTGTCTGGCATTTGTCCGAGGCTCAACCACACAACTTACCCCCTTGCTATTTGACTCTGAGGTAAGTTTCTAACACCATGTGTATGCCATGATGAAGAATCAATATTTCTATCTCTGAAGTATAGATCCATTCAGCCTCTGCCTCAACGTGAAACCCTCATCCACGTCTTTATTACCACGAGAGTTGACTATTCTAAAACAATCCTCACCAGCCTTGCATGTTTGACCCTTTTTTAAGGATGGCTTCTTCAAATTTCTGCTGCTTCTGCTCTAATGTGTGACAAGTCTCAATATCCCATTGCTGCATTTGTTGACTAATAATGGTTCTCCATCCTTGTTTACAGACCTTTCAATATCTTTCATATTCCTATCTCTGTCATCTCCTCCAGTCTGACCACACTCTCAGATATCTGTGCACTTCATTTCCCAGCTTCTTTCCCAACTAGCTTTAATCCCTTCACCACTGGTAGCCATGTCTTCAGCTGCCAAGACCCTTGATTGTGGAATATCCTACCTCTGTTTCTCTTCATTTCTTCAAGATTGTCTCTATAACTCATTTCTTTGACCCCTCACCCCAAATATCTCCTGACATTACTCTGCATCAAATTTTCATAGAATCCCTACAGTGTGGATGCTGGCCAATTGGCCCATCGAGTCCACACTGACCCTTTGAAGAGTATCTCATCCAGACCCATCTCTTATCTTATCCCTATAACCCTGCATTTCCCACGGCTAATCCATCTAGCTTGCACATTCCTGAACACTATGGATAATTTAGCACAGCCAATCCATCAAACCTACACATTTTTGGATTATGGGAGGAAACTGGAGAACCTGAAAGAAACCCATACAGACACATGGAGAATGTGCACCTGAGGGTAGACTCAAATCTGCATCACTGGTGATGTGAGGCAGCAGTACTAACCACTGAACCACCATGCCACCTTTGTCTTGATATTCCTCTGTCTTTTCATTATTTTATGGGATGAGGATGTTGCTAACTGGTCTTTCAGTTTTGCCTCTCCTGAATTGCCCAGGCGAAGGTGGATGTCGAGATGCTTTCTTTTTAAACCAGTGATCCTGTGGAAGCTACTGGGCATTTTATTACTTTGAAGATGCAATATAAATAGAAGTGGTAGATGTTGTTGAAACTCCAATGGTAATTGGGTATTTCTTGTGAGGAAGAAGGAAAAGCAAGAGCTTCCGGGTTTGGGAATCAACTAATGAAAAGACACTTTATTTTCCATTTTCTACATAGTTCCCCCTACTCCTCACCCAAATATCACTTGCTGGTTGCTTTTCCAAAGTTGCTAGATGCAGTCTCTTGCCACTTGGACATGTGGATACTCTGTGGAACTGCTGAGAATCTGAGGAAACTAAGGTCTCTTCCAGTATATTATGGTTGTGATTTTTCAATCTGAAGTGAGAACTTAGGATTATATAACACCCACCTTTTTGGGTGCTCTTAGACTTCAAATAAGACTTCCAAAATGTGCCCATACAAATTGCTCCATTTGAGAATGTGAGGGTGTGTACACTGACAGGCTACGGATGAATGCAGGGCAGGTGGTGGCAGGAGTGATGCCAGTAGATGTGTTGGTGATGCCAGACATGTGAGTGCAGCACAGCAGTTGACCCTGTTATAATCATGCACAGCTCAACATGCGCTCAGTGATGGGAAGGATGTCATTGCTATTTCAATGAATCATTGACTGCTCAAAGTTTAGATGCTTCTGATTTCTTTTTTCATGGCCATTAGTCTGGTACTGTAAAAGTTTGTAGCACTGTGTAGTTGTTTAAAGTTGCAAATGCCTACAGGGAATGGCATAACAAAGTTGTGCACACAAACCAGTTGCTCCCAGACAGGAGTGTAAATCTGAAGCTTTCCCATAAGAATCCAGCATAACTCGCAAGGTCGACGGAGGTTATGCGGAGCGGAGCCAGCCATTGGAAGAGGAGGATTGAAAAGTGGGAGGGGAGCTCTAAGAAGAGAAAACGCCATAACCTCAACATAAAATTAAAGAGAAATTCTCCGACCAGAACCTCAGTTGGGAACAATGTGTGAGACATTTGCACTTCAGGATATATGTCCTCACTGAAATTCAACCACATTGTACAGCTGCAGACTCCAACTCCAACAGGAGGGACAGGGATAGCAGCTTTGCCAATGGCAGTGAGAAGCTCTGTGGCAATGTACCTCTACATCTCTGATCTCTTTAAGGCTGCATTGGAGAAGCCACTGAAGCACTGTACGTTCATTGGAAGTCCACTATGCTTCATTCTCCCTCCCCAGTGAGAAGGTGATGCAGCTTTACTTGGATTGAAAGCTTCCTTGTGATGCAAACTGATGTAGATTGCACAAATTAAACCTACCTGATACCCTGACTGAGAGGCACACCGCTCTCCCAACATCCAGCTGGTCTGCAACCAGAGGCAACACAGTGGCTCACTGGTGAGCATGACTGCCTCACAGCCGGGTTCAATTCCAGCCTCGGGTGCCTGTCTATATGAAGTTTACACATTCTCGCTGTGTCTGCGTGGATTTCCTCCAGGTGCTCCAGTTTCCTTCCCCACTCCAAAGATATGCAGGTTAGGTGAACTGGCCATGCTAAATTGCGCATTGTGTTCGGGGATGTGTAGGTTAGGTGCATTAGTCAAGGGTGGATGTAAGAAAATAGGAAAGGGGAATGGGTGGGTTACTCGTCAGATGGGTTGGTGTGGACTGGTTGGGCCAAAGGGTCTATTTCCACACTGTAGGGATTCTATTAATCTATCACATAACATACATTCTGCAGTAACCCATTGTATCAACCCCATTTCCATCAGAACTGAAACCCAAGGGGTGATCACTGGGAGGATTCTCCTCTGACAACATGGGTGATGACTTCTGTTGCAAGTCCACCTAATCTGAGTGGCGTGCACACATTGAAAGACCAGTGACACGTGAAAAGAACACATGTACTCTCTAGAAGGCTCTGGAAGAGCCCTGGATGACTCAGCAGTGACAGTGTCAATACCCCAGTGATCTGCTGCCAATCTCTCCATCGAAAAGGGGACAATCCTTGCCAACAGCTGGATGAGGGCTGAAAATGTGTTGCTGGAAAAGCGCAGCAGGTCACCAAAGGTTCAGGAGTGTAAGAAGGAGGAGAAATCACAGCAGCACGAGGAGAAGGATAATTGAATGGAGCGAACGTAGACGAGGATGTCTTGGTGAACTGACCGGACAGCGATGCCAGCATCAGTGACCCCAATTACCCAATCATCTGTGACTCCTCCGACCTTTCATTCCCTCTGTCATTGACTATTACAGCCTGAGCTGGTCACAAGGTGAAAATAGGTGTCACCACAAAATAAATATTTCAACGCAAACTTGGAAACAAAATCACGGAAAAAGATGAAGGAGGCCATTTGGTCCATCAGATCTGCTCCAGCTCTCCAAATGAGCATCCTGACATACTGCCATCCTCCCATCCTTACTAAAGTCAGCAATCATGCTTTTGGGCTCCCTTAATGCTCATCTTCCTTGTGCCTTTGCCTGTCCTCATGGTCCAACATGTGTGCTATTCTGATAAGTGCAACACAGTTTGTGTTAAGTTGCTGATGTAAAGGAGACTGTGGGCGACCTTAGTGGATAACCTTGAGCAGTGCCAGGTCTTGGATTCCCAGCTGAATGGCTAGACTGGTTGGGTCAAATGCTTGGCCTCTGAAGAAGAGCTAAAGGATCCTGCTCCATGGAGCCCCTGCCATTCTTCAGAAGTGCTGCCTCAGCAATCCTCGTAAACTGCTGGAGGACTGCTGGGACATCCTGCACACCCCTCTTACACAGTAGTCTGAAAGCAGCTTTCTGGCCCTGTATGGCAGCATTCTGAACTTTGACCGCAGCACTCAAATGTTGGCTAACGCTGCATTGGAAGGTGAGATATCAAACAATAGGACACTGCGTCATGATTGGACGTGTCCAAACTGAGTTGATCAACACTTCTGCGCAGGTAAGAATTAGATCCAAGCTCTACAGAGCGCTCTGTGCCAGGTCGGTGTCAGATTCAACCCTGCTGTTTTTACTGATTGCAGGGTTTCTGGCAGGTCTCCCCATGCACTGAGCAGTTCTTTGTGAATAATCATCAGTGTTCTTCTGTTGGCTGAAATCTTCATCCGCAGATGAATTCGTGTGCAAGCCCTTTCTGTTGGAAAACTTGACCCCTGCTCTCATCCAAATGGTAAAAACAGTGACTGCAGATGCTGGAAACCAGCTTCTGGATTAGTGGTGCTGGAAGAGCACAGCAGTTCAAGAAGCATCCGAGGAGCAGTAAAATCGACGTTTCAGGCAAAAGCCCTTCATCAGGAATACAGGCAGAGAGCCTGAAGGGTGGAGAGATAAGTGAGAGGAGGGTGGGGGTGGGGAGAAAGTAGCATAGAGTACAATAGGTGAGTGGGGGAGGGGATGAAAGTGATAGGTCGGGGGGGGGGGGGTGGAGGGTGGAGTGGATAGGTGGAAAAGAAGATAGGCAGGTAGGACAAGTCATGGGGACAGTACTGAGCTGGAAGTTTGGAGTTGAGTTGAGGTGGGGGAAGGGGAAATGAGGAAACTGTTGAAGTCCACATTGATGCCCTGGGGTTGAAGTGTTCCAACGCGGAAGATGAGGCATTCTTCCTCCAGGCGTCTAGTGGTGAGGGAACAGTAGTGAGGGAATGGCGGTGAAGGAGGCCCAGGACCTCCATGTCCTCGGCAGAGTGGGATGTCCAGTGTCTTACTACATACAGGTCCTGCCTGTATATTATCTTTTAAATGATTTGAACCATCAGTAACTGAGTTGGTAATGTTGAGTGTGAACAAGCATCACTCTCTTTGTGCTGATCTTGCACTCCCTGACGGTGTTACACTTATGAGTATCTGAAGGGGAAAAAGGATGATGCTTGGGAGGTAATAAATAAAGGGCAGTGCACATGTGTCCCATTGGTAGCTTTTGCATCATAAGCGAATGCAGGGTAAGGTGGCCATGGGATGTGAGATGTAGGATGAGGTTTGAGGATACTGTCATTATAGATAATTTCAACCCCATGCTGCCACCAGCCTCAGCAGTGAGTGTCGCTATGTGACCAACACTGCCTGTTCTTTGGGCACCATGACTTGAAGGCAAGGTTATCACTCTAGTTAGCTTCTGCTGCTGCCTTCACCGACCTTGCAAGAAGGAGAGAAGACCGATTTGTTTTGATGTGGCTGTCCTTGTGGAATAGCCGAAAGTAAACTCAGCTTCTGGGTATGGTGAATGATGTTAGCGTTGGAAAAAGCCCTGATTAAGGAAGATGATTAGTAGATGAGTGATAGTATCTGCTGAACTGAGTATTGCCTGGAGCTGGTGGTGCAATTGGCAGGATACAGCATTTAAAGATGTATTCACTGACCTCAGCCACTCTTGTGAGGTCATTGGGTTCTTTTTTACAGCATTGTATTCAGGTCTTCTGGGGTTTGCTGCCTGATGTCAAACTCTACAGCTACTGCACATGGTGTGCATGGAGCTTTTACTGCCCCCTGAGGATAAAGGACATCTGTCTTCCTTTCCACCTCCTCTATCAAAGCTTTCAGTGCAGCTTCTGAAAAAGCCGCTCTATCCCATCCTCCTCTTTGAGGGGCACAGGCTAACTTTAGGCCGTACAACTAAGTTTAAAAGATACAAGCCCTTCCAACATTGACCCCCCTGCTGATATAGTCGGATAACCAACAACACGACACAGAAATGAGCAGACATCACGAAGTGTTTCAATGGGTTAATTCAACAGCGCAATTCCAGTGTCCATCTTCCAGTGCCATTCAAGGTAAATCCCATGAAATCTAATGAGCTAATGCGCACACACACACCCCTCACCACTGGCCCAGCTGAATCAGAATCAGAGCAAGACAATATCAACAAAAAAACAATTGAAAGCTGCAAAGAAGGAGACAGATACACAGTGAGGACACATTAACTTATTGAACACACAATCCTACACCTCTTTCTTTTATTAAATTGAAAATCATTGGTGCGTGCCAGCGGTTTCTCACAATGCCCTCACAGCAGGCTTCCCAGTCCCATAGCTTGCTTTAACTCAAGGGAAAAAAATGGGAAATGGGAGGTAGATATATGGAATGAGATGAAAATGTAAGACCTGTTCACTGCTGATATAAAATCCTGGCAGACAGAAACCAGGAGGATTATCATTCACAGACGAGCAAAGCTCTTTAAAATAATGGAATCAGCTTTTGATTGACCATTTCTACCTTCTATCCAGAGAGAAAATATATGTGTCTGTGTGTGTGTGCATGTGTGTGTGTGAGAGAGAGAGAGAGAGACTGTAGGTGTGTTGGCATGTGTGTGCATGTCTGTGTGTGTGTGTGTGTGCATGTGTGTGTGAGATTGTGGGTGTGTTGGTATGTGTGTGCATGTCTGTTTGTGTATGTGACTGTGAGTGTGCTGGCATGTGTGTGTGATTCTGTAGGTGTGTTGGCATGTGTGTGCATGTCTGTGTATGTATGACTGTGGGTGTGTTGGCATGTGTGTGCATGTCTGTGTATGTATGACTGTGAGTGTGTTGGCATGTGTGTGTGTGCATGTATGTGTATGACTGTGGGTGGGTGTGTTGGCATGTGTGTACACTTTTGTGTGTGTCTGTTTCCATGTGTGCATGTCTGTATGTGTAGAAGGTGGGATGATGGAGAAAGAGAAAGGGGAATGGCTCCACTTTGACCTGTCACAGGGGATGTTCTGACTAATGAAATCACAATAAGGCTGCTTCTGTCATTAAAGATTGTGAAACAGCATTGATTTGCTGTTTAATACACAGATAGATTTTTACTTTAAAGTCAGGTTCAAAAAAACCTTCTCACATGCTTTTGCAATACAATCAATGGGCATGCCTAACACTCTCTTTCAGGGTGACAGGTCATGTAGACACTCTCAACTCTAACATTGTCTCTTTCTTCTATGGATCCAAAAACAATTCCCACTCCAATGGGGGCTTCTACCATAGTGGTAATCTCAACCCTGCAAAAGAATTGACCCGAACATTTTCTTTATTGCTCGCGAGGACATTCAGGTTAGAATCTAACTGAGACGCGCACTCGCACATTTTGTTAGCTCATTATCCAAACAATGACATTGGAAAAAGCATGCAGCAAAATTGTAGGGCAAGTGCCGTTGATAAGACTACTTGTTCTCTAATGTTTGTTGCACAGTTTTGTTCCTTTTGAACAGCATCTCACTGGTATTGGCGTTTGGCAAGGAATTACTGACAGTTTTTGAATCAATGCTTCCCAGATTCCAGTTATTTAAAGCTCAAGCTTCCATCACGTTTAGACTCGTTGATCTTCTTTCTTCAATGTCTTCAATAACAGTATACTTTGTCCCCCTTCAACAGTGCACACTCTAAGGTTTTCTTTTATTTCAATGCACCTGACATCAACCATTCTGTTTCATCTCCTTCCCCCTCCTTGGTTTTGCCATTAGGGAACAGCAAGATTCCCACGTGCAGTAAAGCTTGCCACGGTGGCAAACAATGTCAGCAACAGAGAGAGTTGAGGACGAGGAGATGGATTTTGAGAAGACATCCCAAGAAGACTATTATTGAACCAGAGATGTAGTCTCAGAAAAATTGAAGTAAAGTAACCACAATGAAGAGTGTCACTGAAGAGTGACAAATCTCCTGAAACACATGATTTCCTTTAAAACTCTTAGTTGGAAGCAGATTTCGCTACCCCAATTATAATTTTCTGAAGTTCACTCAACTCTGCAACATTACCTTAGACGGGAACATTGCATTCTGATCTGGATTTTTTTTTCTAAAAGGTAATCACAAAATTATTGAAATGTTAGCATTATAGAAAATGTGACAGTGTTTACCAGATCAGAGAGAAGCAGTATAAGTTCGTAATTAAGGCAGAAAATGCTGGAGAAGCTCAGCAGATCTGACAGGTCCATGGAGAAAGAAACAACATTATCATTTCAAGTCCAATGTTGACAATTATTCCTGTGTCTGTAGATGTGGGTATCCTGTGGGTGCTCCGACAGTCCAAAGATGTGCAAGTTAGGTGAGTTGGCTATGCTAAATTGTCCCATAGTGTACAGAGATGTGCAGGCTCTGTGGATTAGCCATGGGAATTGCAGGGTTACAGGGATGGGGTAGGAGGAGGAAGGAGAAGTTGGGTCTGGTTGCTCTGGATACTCTTTGGAGGATCATTGTAGACTTGATGGGCCAAATGGCCTGTTCCCACACTGTAGAGATTCCATGGAAATTCTATGACTCTTGTTTGGAATCCAGTTCAAAATGGTTGTCTCCACAGATGCTGCACAACCTGTTGAGTTTCTTCAGCATTTTCTGCTTTTATTTTAAATTCCCAGCATCTGCAGAATTTTGCTTTTATTTCACAGATTTGTAATGGCTGGGTTTGAAGAATTGGATTTCTTTATTTTCGCAGGGGCGATTAAAGTAGTTTCGGTAGAACTGAGGCACTCAAGAGAGCATTGGATGATGACTTGGATAAAAAAATAATGTGCAAGGATTGGAGGGAAAAGGCAAGAAATTGGCACTGGGTAATGATGCTCATTTAACAAGATGGTACAGGCACAATGGGTCAACTGGTTTTCTTCTGCAGTAAGACTTCTGTGAATCTGCAGTGAATCTGTGAATTTATGTGGATGTTATTATATGGTCTTTCAAAAGGACTATAATAAGTGATTGTTAAGCATGAACATTAAGGGATTGAAGAAATACGATAACTGATTGTTAACTAAAATTGAAAATCATGAGTTTGATTTTCATGGCTAGGAAATTGGCTGAAGGACAAGAGGCAAAGAGGAGAGATAATGGACAGGTTCTCTCCCCTTCCTAGACCTTTCCATTTCTATCTCTGACGACTGAATCAACACGGACATTTACTATAAACCGACCGACTCCCACAGCTACCTAGACTACACCTCCTCCCACCCTGCCCCCTGTAGAAACCCCATCCCATATTCCCAATTCCTTCGTCTCCGCCGCATCTGCTCCCAGGAGGACCAGTTCCAAAACCGTACAACCCAGATGGCCTCCTTCTTCAAGGACCGCAATTTCCCCCCAGATGTGGTCGACGATGCTCTCCACCGCATCTCTTCCACTTCCCGCTCCTCCGCCCTTGAGCCCCGCCCCTCCAACTGCCACCAGGACAGAAACCCATTGGTCCTCACCTACCACCCCACCAACCTCCATGTATAGCATATCATCCGCCGTCATTTCCGCCACCTCCAAACGGACCCCACCACCAGGGATATATTTCCCTTCCCTCCCCTATCAGCGTTCTGAAACGACCACTCCCCCCGTGACTCCCTCGTTAGGTCCACACCCCCCACCAACCCAACCCCCACTCCCAGCACCTTGCCCTGCAACCGCAAGAAATGCAAAACTTGCGCCCACACCTCCCCCCTTACTTCCCTCCAAGGCCCCAAGGGATACTTCCATATCCGCCACAAATTCACCTGAACCTCCACACACATCATCTATTGCATCCGCTGCACCCGATGTGACCTCCTCTATATTGGGGAGACAGGCCACCTACTTGCGGAACATTTCAGAGAACACCTCTGGGACACCTGGACCAACCAACCCAACCACCCCGTTGCTCAACACTTCAACTCCCCCTCCCACTCCACCAAGGACATGCAGGTCTTTGGACTCCTCCATCGCCAGACCATAGCAACACGACGGTTGGAGGAAGAGTGCCTCATCTTCCACCTAGGAACCCTCCAACCACAAGGGATGAACTCAGATTTCTCCAGTTTCCTCATTTCCCCTGCCCCCACCTTGTCTCAGTCAAATTTCTCGAACTCAGCACTGCCTTCCTAACCTGCAATTTTCTTCCTGGCCTCTTCGCCCCCACCCCACTCCGGCCTATCACCCTCACCTTGACATCCTTCCACCTATTGCATTTCCAACGCCCGTCCCCCAAGTCCCTCCTCCCTACCTTTTATCTTAGCCTGCTGGACACACTTTCCTCATTCCTGAAGAAGGGCTTATGCCCGAAACATTGATTCTCCTGTTCCTTGGATGCTGCCTGACCTGCTGCGCTTTTCCAGCAACACATTTTCAGCTCTGATCTCCAGCATCTGCAGTCCTCACTTTTTGCTCGAAGGTTCTAACGGTGTCAAGTTGCAACTACAGGGATGTATCTGTGTTGGTGTTTCACTTTATTTATCAACAGCAATGGTCAAAGGTTAGAAAACTACTTATCCACATTCACCAATGACATGAAAATAAGCAGGGCTGCAGATGGAAGCATAACATTACAAGGAGATATTGATAAATGAAGTGAATGGGCAAAAGTGAAAATGGATTTCAATATAGGCAAATGTGAGGTCATTCACTTTGGAAATAAATAGGGTCTAGATCTATTACTCATTAAAATATCATGAACAGTTACAGAAAATAGGCAAAAATAATCTAAAGGACTAGAAATAGCTCACCCTCTTTACAATGAATTGCAAAGGAGTAGAAAGTATGCTATAATCTTTGAAAACCCAAGTTTGATGACACCAGGAATGCTGAAAGCAATTCTGGGATGCATTTCTTATAAGGAAGTTAATGGTATTGGAAGGAGTGCTGCGTGTATTTTTTACCAGAATGATCCTCGGATTCTAAATATTAAACTACAAGGAGATTACGTTAAATAGGGTTGTGTTCTTTGGATTTGGAAAGGTGATTTGACCAAAGCTTTCAATAGATTGGGGGAAACAGGTAGGGGAGATAGCGAGAAATCTATCCTCTCATTCAGCAATCAAGTTTCACCATCTCAGCATTTGAGTTGGACATTTCTGAAATGAAATTCAGAAAACACCGACAAAGGGGTTTCGCTTCTGCAGATAACAACTGATGCTAGATTAATTGTTAATTTCCAACCTTCAATTGATAATTTTCTTTAGCCAGAGATATTAAGGGATACCAGATAAAGGCAGGTTTGTAGAGTTCAGTCACTGACCAGTCACAATATTTCTGAATGACAAAAGAGACTCAAAGGGTTAAATGTTGTACCGCTGTTCAATCTTCCTACAAAGTGTCAGAGCTCCATCACCATACCCTTTAAGAATATTAAGCAAACTCATTTTAAAAGAGGCTAAACTTAGAAAGCTCTCCACAGGGGAAATCTTCCAGTTGCTAGTTAGTGTTCCTCTCATTTAATTAGATTCTGAATACAGTCAGGTTTTTGCCAGTTTGAATCCACATTAATATTTGATCTGCATCTACTTAACCACAAGTTTATGCAATATTGAAAGCTACCAATGTAGCCAGTTACAATTTGGAAAATGATCCAAAATCCTCTGCAGATTTTCTTCCATGGCTACAAATCAGATCTATTCAAAATATCAGTGAATGCAAATCAATGTTTTTCTCGAATTATTTAACATATAAAATAGCAGGCACTTTGATATGTTTCTGTCCTGTTATCAATTCTACTTCACTGAATTTTAAATCCCATATTTGTAAATTTACAGATTTGAGACGAACAAGCACACTAAATGTAATACAAAGTATGCCAGTAAATATGTCAAGCAGACAAAATCACAGAGATGATGTTAAACTTATGTCGATCAATGGTCAGGACAAGACTTAGAATTATTTCCACAGTTCTGTCCTCTGGATTTGTAAGATGCAAAAAAGATTCACGAGAATGACACAAGATATGAACGGTTGCAACTATCAAGGGGGAAAGAAACCGAAAAGGCTAGGTTTTTTTTCAAGGAAAGATAGGATGATGGATGAGACTAATGGAGCAGTTCTGGGCATTACACATTCGGAAGGGTACAGTGGCCTTGGAGGGAATATAACAGAGATAATAGAATAATATCTAGGCTTCGAGTGTCCTGATAAAAGGAGTGATTAAAGAAAAGCAATACATTTGTTGAAATTCAAAAGTTAAAGGCAATTTGACCAAGTATTGAAATATTATGATGAGCAGATAGCGTAGATTTGGTGGACTATGCTCATTGGTGTGTCTAGAATTAGGTCTAAATATTAGAACCAATTTCTTCATGAGGAAATATTTCAACACAGATGATGTAGATATCTTGTTATTTATATTGTTATGTTTGTTCATGTCTTTATTTAAATATAAGTAGAAACAGGTAATAGCTATTGAGCAGATAGATGTCTCGAGGAGGGCTTTTGTGGTAATGGCTGTACCTGCAACCCAGGTTCAAGTCCCATTTACTCTGGAGGTGCATTATAACATCCCTGAATTAGTTGATTTAAATGTTATATATTTAATGTGGGCCGTTCTCGTGGCACAGTGGCAGTGCCCTTACTTCTGGATCAAGAGTCCTGAGTTCAAGTCACACCTGCCCCAAAAATGTACAATAATATCTCTGAATAGGTTGACAGAATGCCCCTGGTGCTCACCTTCAACCCCACCAACCTTCGTATAAACATAATCATCCGCCGACATTTCCGCCACCTCCAAACGGACCCCACCACCAGGGATATATTTCCCTCCCCACTGCTTTCCGCCTTCCGCAAAGACCGTTCCCTTCATGACTACTTGGTCAGGTCCACGCCCCCCCCACAACCCACCCTCCCGTCCTGGCACCTTCCGCTGCCACCGGAGGAATTGCAAAACCTGTGCCCACACCTCCTCCCTCACCTCCATCCAAGGCCCTAAAGGAGCCTTCCACATCCATCAAAGTTTTACCTGCACATCCACCAATATCATTTATTGTATCCGTTGCTCCCGATGCGGTCTCCTCTACATTGGGGAGACTGGATGCCTCCTTGTGGAGCACTTTATGGAACATCTCCGGGACACCCTCACCAATCAACCACACTGGCCTGTGGCCAACATTTCAACTCCACCTCCCACTCTGCCGAGAACATGCAGGTCCTGGGCCTCCTTCACTGCCGCTCCCTCACCACCCAACGCCTGGAGGAAGAACGCCTCATCTTTCACCTCGGAACACTTCAACCCCAGGGCATCAATGTGGACTTCAGCAGTTTCCTCATTTCCCCTTCCCCCACCTCACCCCAGCTCCAAACTTCCAGCTCAGCACTGCCTATGACTTGTTCTACCTGCCGATCTTCTTTTCCACCTATCCACTCCACCCTCCCCCCTCGACCTATCACCTTCATCCCCTCCCCCACTCACCTATTGTACTCTATGCTACTTTCTCCCCACCCCCACCCTCCTCTCATTTATCTCTCCACGCTTCAGGCACTCTGCCTGTATTCCTGATGAAGGGCTTTTGCCCGAGACGTCGATTTTACTGCTCCTAGGATGCTGCCTGAACTGCTGTGCTTTTCCAGGGCCCCTAATCCAGAAAATATGTGCACTGTGGAAAGCAACAGTTTATATATTTTAGAGTGAGGATCTTGTGGAACAGTGAGAATGATCCAATCTGTGACCTAGGAGGCCAAGGTTCATGGCCCACCTGCTCCAGAAGTGTGTAATAACATCACTGAACAAGATGATTTGAAAATATCTATATGGCACTATATGTGGCATAGTGATAGTGCCCCCAAAGGGTGGGAGAAATTTGGAACTCTCTTCAGCAAATGTCAAATCATACAAAATCAGTTTTTAATTCCTAAACTGAGATTGATATATCTTTGTTAGCCATGTGCATGGAAGGAAGGTGGTGAAGTGTGTAAATGATGTTAGGTTCAACCATGATGCCAGTGAATGGTGGAACAGTTCTCACGGACAAAATAGCTCACTTTTGTGCCTATGTTCTGGCTTTAAAATTATGAAAGAGTTTGATGGGGTAGACTTTAAGATGCTTCCAATTATGCAGGAGTCCAAAATTAGCAGTCATAAATCTGAATATAGGGAGTCCTTAATCCAATTGTAAAGCCAGGAGAAATGTTACCAGAAAAAGAATAAAATGTGGGATTTGATACCAGAGGAAGTAGCGAAGGAGAATTTTAAAGACATATTTAAAAGGAAGCTGTGTAGGAACTTGAAAAAATAGGTCTTGATAATGGGATTACATGAAGCTGACTGGGAGCAGGCAGATATTGACCGTATTATTATTGCCTCTATGCTGTGACTTCTGCGTAATTCAATAAAGATCCATAACATGTGAAAGTACATTAGACAGATTTCAGAAATTTCCCTCTCCCAAATGGAGATCAGGTGCAAATCTTAGAAGAATAGAAAATTACGGAGGACAAAGAAAAATGCAGAGGAGATAGAAGGGATTGCTATAAATATTTAACATGATAAATATTTTATTCCTGTGTGTATTAAAAGTCTGTAATGATACAAAATATTGGAAATAAATGCTAGTCAATTGTATTAAAAAGACATGTCCAGGCGTCCGTGAATGACTTTGAATAGTTGTGACAAGATTACTTCATGATATTGAGCAGAAGTGAACCCATGTTGCAGTCTACAGAAGAACTTTGAAAACCTGGCATACATTTTTTCGTGCATGGTACTGCTCTCGCAGCCATAGGTTGCAAGCTCAAAAGCAAATGTCTAATAACAAAATGATACAGCATTGACTGAATCTGATAATTTGTGCCACAAAATAACAACAAAAACTACTGGAATAACATAGAAATCCAAATGATTCATTAATATTTATTCATGTAAATAAATCTGTCCCCCTCCATGTGAAACCATGTGGTTGACTCTTAAGGCCCAGAAGCCAATGAGGAATATGCAATATTACCTTTTGGCAGTGTTGCCAAAACAAAATCAGGTATGCAAATCTCAGGAATTGAAAAGCTACTTCGTCATGAATTACGACTGTCTGCTGATCGCATTCCATTTTCAAAAATGGTTTTATGGTTATGCGGCGGATGATTTGTTAATGAATGGTTGACCGAGTTTTCTTTGCATCGCAGGCAGGAGTTTTGTTTTAGGAGTCAGTACCCTGATGCTGGGAGGATTTCTGATTCCTGACCCCATGCTCTGTCGGTGCCAAATCTCTGGCCTGATCTTCAGAGGAATGGCCAAGTAGGACTGGTCTGAGGACACACCTATACCCAATTCAGGATAGAGAGTGGGCTCCTAATGTTAGAGGGTCAATAGGTGGCCCAATTAGCTGCCCATTGTCTGAAGTGATATGCAAGTAAGGGAGTGTGAGAGGACACCTCGTGACAGATGCATCATAGGAAAAGTAGTTTAGAAAGTCTCAAATGAAAGCAGTAATAGCTGTCAAGCTACCATTGTGCCAACTGGATGATCCTTTCTGTAGTCCAATACCCTTGGCAAGTGTGAAGTAAAGGGTACAAAATAGGACAACATGGAGACGCGTACCCTTGCTAGTTTGCGACTATGATGTCACCTCCTCAATGCTGGGGCATGTTTCATCCTTGGAGAAGGGCCCATAACCTGATTGGATTCCAGTTACCACTCTTTTTTCCATCATCCTGGACAACAATAGCTTGGAGGCTGAGAACGTATCGGTTACCTATTATGTTCCTTTCCGACATTAATGCCCATGAATTCTCATCTCTGGTCTACCTCCAACGGTGATCTAAAATTCTTCCTTTAAAGTGTACCTAAATTCTATCATGCAACTTGCAAGATTCCACTTTAAACCTGTCCAATAATTACACATATTACCTGCCCCAGACTTAATATTGGCAGCATATAGATAAATGCAGTTACAATAATGGACCATGTTAGCATACAAATGCCTCAGAACATTCTAACTAATTTCTTCCTCAGCTGTTGTGACAAAGATATTGACCTATCTAATTTGATTGAGTTAGCACCTCTTAAGACAGACAGGAATTTGATTAAACATAATAAGCATTTGTTTAATTGCATTACACAGTATTACCCAGATTATCAAAAACCTGCGTACAAAAAAATGCATTGATCTTCCAAAAGCAAAGCTTATTAAGCCTCCAGAGATAGCTAAAAAGGTGATTTCACATCTTCATATCCCAAGTGAGATCCGATGTCACTCCTTCTATAGCCTAACAGATCTATAACAATGGACCAGTTTTACAAAGAGAACTGACAAAACAACCTTATAAGCAATTTTCTATAAAATCCTATGGAGATGCCACAATATTTCCAGAGATGATAATATTGAGCCTTGCACGACATGAAAGTAATAAAAACCCCTGCATGGAACCTAACTAAGCCCCTAAAATTGTTAGATCTTCAACTAATACTTAGAATTCCTCAATTCTTTCAAATGTACTCTGGTGTCAATATTGAAAACTCCTCCTTATAGCTTGTTAACTAATACCACACAGCAATCTAAGCGCTTAGGTAACAAAAGCCTGAAGGAAGATGTAAAGTTTAAGGCTTAATAGAACTAATACTCGTTGTAATTCTTGGACAAGAAATATCTTTATTCATCAAAAGATATATAATAAACTCTGCACGTTTAGCAGCAATCTTTTTTTCACATTGAATGATTCTACATATTGTGAATTATACTGTACATTCCACATTGCATTTTGATACAATTAAAGAATAATAGAGAACAGAAGAAGCTATTTGTTGAAAAGTGTGACACTGGAAAATCACAGCAGATCTTGCAGCATCCAAGAACAGGAGAGTCAACGTTTCAGGCCCTTCATGAGGATGTGCAGTGGTTGGGGTGGGGATGGGGAGGGGTGGAGAGCGGGGGAATAAATAGGAGTGTGAGGGTGGGGCTGGAAGGGAGGTAGCTGGGAAGACAATAGGTAGGTGCAAGTGGGGGTGATAGTAATAGGTCGCAGCGGAGGGTGGAGTGGATCGGTGGGATGGAAGATGAACAGGCAGGACAGGTCAAGAGGGCAGTGCCGACTTGGAGGTTGGATCTGGGAGGGGAGATAATGAAATGAGTGAAGTCGACGCTGATGCTGTGTGGTTGAAGAGTCCCAAGGCGGAAGATGAGGCATTCTCCCTTCAGTTGTCGGGTGGCTTGGATTTGGCAGTGGAGGAGGACTTGCAAGCCCTCAGTGGAGTGGGGGGGGAGGGGGCAGAATTGAATTGAAGAGGCTCTTTGGGCCATCGAGCCCATAGCATAAAAAATATGCTAAATCTACATTAGAAGGCAAAAACTAAACAAGTGAACTTTGTAATGGAGAATTCAGATGTCCAGTTGGGAGTAAGATGTGCAGGTCTAACATTCATCGAGCTCTTATTGCTGTTACAATTTGTGATGATACTGTGGCTTTAAGAGGTGTGTTTTGTCCTGGTTTCTTTTAGAGAGAGATCGGAAGGGAGGTAGTGAGCATTCTGTGAGAAGATAAACAACTTGTGAGGCCTTAGGCTTTTTGAAGTTGGAACAATGGAAGCAGCCTGAATGGGTGGAGTCAAGCTCTCACAGAACCAGGATTTTTAGTTAGCTTTCAGCGGTTGCTGTTGGCGTCTCAACATGGTTGGAAGCTGCTGTAAATGTCTCCTGCGTTTTCTCTTGATATTTTTCCTTCTGGGTTGCTGGAGTTATCTGTGAGACAAGCCTATTTTCTGAATTTTGCCAAGGGTTGTTTCTAAGGGATGTTACAAAGTTGGACCAGTTAATTATTTGTAGTTACTCTATATACTATTCTGTTATGTTTTCCAACAGAGTTAAGTTACTCTAAGTTCTTTCTTTGCTGTATTTTAACTGCAGTATTTGACTAAATTATGTTTTACTTAATGTCAAGTAATTTGACCAGTCGAATTGCATCTGAAACATCCCCTTCACATCTGCCTTTAAAATAAGAAAACAATAAGGTCTAGGCTACCTTCCTAAAATATCTTAAGAGGGTCTTATCTGGTTCATAACAAGCTGATATTGCTTTCTTACACCACAGATGTAGAATTATGCAGGAGTGCTTTAACAAAAGAGACAGGCCTTATTTTTTGAAATATATAAGTAACCAATTGAATCACAAAAATGTTTAATTTGTCTAAATTTGACCACTGTCTAAGTTCAAAAAAACTCACAAGAAATTATAATATATTTATTGCAGAGGGAGAGAGAGACTTGTCTTGACTCTGGAGCTTTCCAGATGTTTGAGATCATCCAGTCAGTTCTGTACCAAGCTACAATTTAACTACCGAAAATCTAATGTTGGCAGCCCAAAGACACCTGATTTCAATATCTCACACAACAAAGTATCCAATCTATATTTTTCAAATGTTATACTAACTTATATAACCAATCAGTGAACAACAAAATGTTTCAATTTGTGTTGGAAAAATGAGTTCACTGTCTTTGACCTATCAAGGTCCAAATTTCCATTTTCCCAGTTGATGTTCCAAGCAAAAACTATGCGGTCTTTACAATAAGGACTAACAGCAGGTTTAGGTCACTTGCCTGTGGAAACTGTACCCCATTCAAATGGATCAAGGTTAATCATTTACTTCCATGCCATTTTTTCTGTATCTCTGTATCCTTTAATCTCTGTAGCATCCAGAAATCAATTGATTTCTGTCTTGTTCCTAATCAACAATTGAGTTTCCACAGCACTTTGGGGTAAAGAATTTACAAAGGTTCACCACCCCAAGTGAAGATCTTCCTTATCATCTCAATCTTAATTGGTTTGCCCCATTTTCTGACACTGTGTCTCTTGGTTCTATGCTGCCAACAAGCAGAACATCTTACCTATATCCACCTTGTCATCCACTGTACATATTTTCCATGTAGCAATGAGCTCAACTATTGGTTTGTAAAATCCTATGGAATACAAGCTCAAGTTTCTCAAATCTCCCCACAAAATGATGCAACAGTCCCCCGGACTATACTGGCCAACCTCCAATGTACTCTCTCTATGCAAGTACACACTTCCTAAGACAAGGAAACCAAAACTGTACACAGTGCTCCATACAATTGCAGCGAGACACCATGTGACACCTTTACTCTTGTACTCAAATTCCTTGAAAATGATGACCAAATTACTGTTTGCATTTCTAATTGCTTGCTACATCTGCATACTAGCTTTCAATGTTTTATGAAGAAGGTCAGCCATATGACTTTGGATACACAGACTTGCCAATTTTTCACCATTTAAAGTATACTTTGCCTAACTTCTTTTTCTGCCACATTCATTCACATTATATTCCAACTGCCATGTTCTTGCCTAAAAGATTAGATTTTCCAAATCTTTTTGAAGTCTCTTAGGATGGTCCTCAAAACTGGCATTCCCACCATATTTTGTGACATCAGTAAATTTGGAAGATTATACCCTAATATTTTCCGATCAACCCACTCAGAGACGTTATTATACACTTTGGAAGTGGTTGGGTCTTGAGTCCAGACTGCTTGGCTCAGAGGTAGGGACACTACCACTGCACCACCCTGGTCCCACAGCAAAATCAGTTACTTAGATTGTTAACAGCTGTATTCAAGCACAGATACTAACCCACACTTCTGTCCCAGTCATAGCAAACATAGTAGGAATGGCCCATTTAATCCTACAATCTATCTTCTGTTTGTTAACCAGTTCTCAGTCCATGCCAGTATATCCCTCCCAAACTATGTGTTCCAAGCTTGTTTACTAACATTTTATGTGAGACCTTATTGAAAGATGTCTAAAAATCCAAATATGCCACATCCTTGCTTCACCTTAGCAATCATAGTATCCTCTTAAAATATTCCCAACAGGTTATGTCAAACCCTCTCATAAATCACTGTTGACTTTGCCCAAACATATTATTCTTTTCTAATTGTCTAATTAACACAGTCAGCATGAGAGACTGTAATATTTTCCAACTATTGACATAAAACTAACAAGTCTGTGGTTCTCAGTTTTCTCTCTCCCACCTTTCCTAAATATTACCGTGGAGGAATATTTCCTGAATCCTTAGAACTTTGAAAGAGAACTACCAATACACCCATTATCTCTATGGCCTCTTCTGTCAATACTCTGAGATGTATATCTGGTCCAGATTATTTGTGACCTTCAAATGCAATTAAATTTATGAGGACCACCTCATTCATAACACTAATTTCTTTCAGTTTCACAGTTTAATGTGTCATTTTGTTGCCTAGCCTTTTTTTCACCTTCACTTGAGTGATGCTGGGCATTCATTGCCTGTCCCTAGTTGTCCTTGACAAGTGGTAATGAGCTGCCTTTTTGAACTGTTACAGTCCATGTGCTCTAGGTAGACTCACAACCCCCTTAAGAAGAAAATTCCAGGATTTTGACCCAGTGACCCTGAAGTGATGGCAGTATGTTTCTAACTCAGAATGGTGAATGACTTGGAGGGGAACTTGAAGGTGGTCGTGTTCCCATGTATTATGTAGCTATTGTCCTCCGAGATGGCAGTAGTCATGGGTTTGGAAGCTGCTGTTGAAGGATCTTTCTGCAATACACCTTGTAAATAGTGCACACTGTTGTTACTGAGCCTTAGCTGTGGTGAGTGCATGTTTGTGAATGTGGTGCCAATCAAGTCGGTTATTTTGGCCTGGAAGCCCTCAAGTTTCTTGAGTGAGGTTGGAGCTGCACTCTTCCAGACTGGTGGGGAGTATTCCAACACACACCCTGTTTGTATCTTGTGAATAGTGGATAGGCTTTGGGGTGTGGGGAAAGGAGTTACTCCCTCCAGTATTCCTTGCCTCTGACCTTCTCTGGAAGCTATTCTGTTTATATGGCTAATCCATATTTCTGGTCAATGGCAACCTCCAGGATATTGATAATGGGTGTTCAGTGATTGTAACGCTATTGAATGTGAAGGGGCAGTGGTTAGATTGCCTCTTATTGGAGGGGGTCATTGCCTGGCATTTGTATGGTGTGACTGTTAACACAGCACAAGTATGCATTTCGCTGAGGTATTTCATCAGGAGTGAGCCCCTTCATGCAAGAGGTCAATGTATGAGAGAAAACTAAAACAAACATCATTTTCTACAAACCTTGGGTCAGGAGATTTGATAGAAATTAGGCTTTATTGAAGCAAATGCCAGAAAAAAATTGTTAAGGGCTGTTGGACAGCAAATGTTAGGACAATAAGAAGAGCTTCAAAGAGCAATCATTGAAAGACAAACTGAGAATAAGACAAAAAGGCAACTTGGAATCAATTGGTGCATGTGGAGCAAAGTAAAATGAAACCATTGAAGATCAACGACTGAATGAAATGGTCCAGCATCACATAGGGATTGAAAAAGAGAGTGGAGAAACATAAAGCAAATTGACAGGGAAAATTAGGAAAACGCATAGCATAACAAAAGGGGATGTGGTTGATAGCTAAATGAGAGATCCATATTTATGTTTAAATAAGCAGGCAGAGTTATGTAACAGATGAATTATTTCTGGAATGAGTTGAGTCAAAAGATCAGGGGAGGAATAAAATAAAATGGAAGATTGATAAATAAATGCTTCACAAGTGAAAGCCATGACCAAATTGCTATTCAGCCAAGTTTGCAAAGAAATCCGTGAGATGATTCTAACAAAGGAAGCAGAAGAATAGCTTTTCTAAAGCGCATGATATAAGGAATTAGAGAAAAACCAAGGGAGGCAAAGACCTCCAGTTTGTGAGCCGAAGGAAAGGTGAATAGTTTTTACAGACAAAAGAAGCAGAGATGTGAATCATGAAATTGTAGACCAGTTAGTCTAGCACAGATAAAAGGAAAGTTTATCTAACCAAACCAATCCTTTCTTTTCTAAATTGGGGAAGGACCACAGGAGATTTCAGCACAATGTTGAAACAGTCAGCCGTGCCTCTCAAATCTGTTCACTGCTCTTTGAGGTCATAACTATATTAGCAGCTAATACAATTCACCATATTGGGAATGTAAATAGCAATGCAAATACCTCAATAAATTTAGATGGGTTAGGTTATAACAAATTTATTTAATAGTGCTTGAAAATAAAACAATTCAGGCAGCATGCAATGTCTGTGTACAAAAGATGGATGGTAAAAACAAGGACTGCAGATGCTGGAAACCAGATTCTAGATTAGAGTGGTGCTGTAAAAGCACAGCAAATCAGGCAGCATCCGAGGAGCAGGAAAATCGATGTTCATCAGGATTCCTGATTAAGGGTTTTTGCCCGAAACATCGATTTTCCTGCTCCTCGGATACTGCCTGACCTGCTGTGCTTTTCCAGCACCACTCTAATCTATACAAAACTTGGATGTCTATTTGGAGATACAGAAGGTGTAAAATTGTTGGACTAGCAAGCCCAACAAAGATAACAGGTGGAAGGTAAAATATTGATGATTTTGTTTACCTTGAGCCTTGCGTTGAGCACTTGAGCAAACCTTAACCTGAGATTAGAGTCAAAAGTTCCAAACTCAATTTCAGCTTTACACATCTAAAGCTGAACATCAGAAACACATCCTGCAACTGTTTTGAGTCGCCTCCCTTTCTGTTCTAGCCCTTCATTTGTTAGCATAAGCCAGTAATGTATGCCAAATTATACTCAAACCACTTCATGTGGAACCAAGAGGATTGTAGAAGTTTACATGCTATAAGGAGCCACTTGAGACTCCCTTCACTAAGAAATCTGAAATTAATGTTGCTATTCTGCTCCCTCATCACTTCCACAAGAGACTTTCATCCACGAGATGATTATTACACTAACCTGTTACATTGCTCAGTTATTTATAGCCAAAGTAATTCACAAGTCACATTTACATTATCACAGAACTCAGTGAGAGACATATCTTTCCAAAGCTTTTTTTACTTTGCACTCATTAGAACCAAAGCAAGAAAGCCAAATTTTATGCATTCACAATAATTTATACTAATAGATGAAAGTGTGCGAAAGGGTTGGAAAATTGACTAAAATTAACTGAGGTGTAACCATGGACAAAGCAATGGAGCATTATCATCCCTCTGAACTCATGGATAATTTAACAACAATCCAAAGGTTTTGAACATGTTCCCTTTGTTTCTAGAGGAGTGGTCCCTACATATAAATAAATACTGCTTCACCAAGTGGAAATGAACTAAGTTATGAGCTTAAATTGTTATATTAGAATGATTGTTAGTACAGCTACTAGCACACTCAGGATTTAAATGTTCATTTGGAATCACAGAACTTGAGTATTGCTGCACAAGGACATATTTTAATAAAGCTTTGCATCTTGTATTCATCAGGATAACTCACAAGAATGTCATTTTAACAACATGTCCGACATTTATACTGCAGAAAAAGAGAGTGCCGATCAGTTGGCAAATGGACTCTGATTGGTAGAAGTATTGTCTTGGAGAATGCAATTATCATGATGATTGACAGCTAATGACTTGGCTGTGTTAAACTTTAAACCACACAACTTGACACTGATTGGTTCAGGCGTTGTCCCGAAAAATTAACTTGAGAATGGCTGCCATCTATGTTGTTGAATTGGAACAGGCACAGTGCATGTACTTGTTCTTTCTGCCTTTTCAATAATATTCATGTGCTGTGCATTAAAATGAATGACTGCATGAATATTACATTTAAAGGGTATTGGTGCATGATAAAAATACTCAAAAAATGATTAATCTAATTTATAAAACCAATAGAAACTGTAAACCCATAATCCATCCACCAAATGGAAGCAGCAATTCTTAAAAGAAAGTTCAATTTGCTAAGAAAAGCAGTACCAAACTGTTTAGAAATATAGAATGTAGAAACACAAGTGCCTACTCTACTATTCAATATGACCATGGTTGAATATTTATCTCAATAACCTGTTCCTACTTTCTCCCATATCCTTGGAGCTATTTAGTCCTATGAACTATATCTACATTCTTCTTGCAGGTCTTCAATGGCTTGGCCTCAATAGTTTTCAGTAGCAGAGAATTCTCTAGGCTCACCACTCTGTGGGTGAAGAAATTTCTCCTCATCTCTGTCTTAAATGGCCTACCTTTTATTTTTGAATGTAATTCCTGGTTCTGGATTCCTCAATCATTGAGAACATTCTTCCTGTATCTACCATGTCTAATCCTGTTAGAATTTTATAGATTTCTATGAAGTCTCCCCTCATTCTTCAAAACCCTATTGAACATTTTCCTAAACAATCCAGTCTCTCTATATACATTAGTCGCTGCATCCCAGGAATCAGTCTAATAAACCTTCTTTGCACTCCTTCCATATCCTGCAAGATGAGGAATCAAGGGTTATGGAGATAAGGCAGGAACAGGATACTGATTAAGGATGATCAGCCATGATCATATTAAATGATGGTGCAGGCTCGAAGGGCAGAATGGCCTACTCCTGCACCTATTGTCTATTATCTATTGTCTATTGTCTATTGTATTATCCTTCCTCAGATAGGGAAACAAAAACTGCATATAATACTCCAGGTATGGTCTTACCAATGCCCCTGTACAGTTGCAGGAAGACATCCCTACTCCTGTACATCAATCATCTTGCAATGAAGTCTAACATATCATTTGCCTTCTTCACCACCTGCTGCACCTGCATGCTTACTTGCAGTGACATATGTATGAGAACACCCAGGTCTCGTTACACAACTCCCTTTTCCAATCTATCACCAAACAGATAGTAATCTGTGTGCCTGCTTTTGCAACCAAAGTGGATAATCTCACATTTATCCACAATATACTGCACCTGCTATGTATTTGTTCACTTGCTCAACTTGTCCAAATCACAATAAAACTTCTCTCCTCAAAGTATTCCCTCCCTCCCAACTTTGTGTCATCTGCAAACTTGGAGATAGGACATGTAGAGTCCTTATCTAAATTATTGGATTATATTGTGAATTGCTGAGGTCCAAGTACTGATCCCTGTGGTGCTCGACTTGTCACTGCCCACCACTCATGTTCTTTGTTTCCTCTCTTCCAACCAGTTCTTAATCAATGTTAGTAACCTCAATCACATGTGCTTTAATTTTACATGCTAATCTCTTACATGGGAGATTATCAAAACCTTCTGAAAATCCAAGTAAACAACATCCACTGGCTCCTCCTTATCCATTTGACTCATTACGTCATCCGAAGGTTCCAGCAGATTTATCAAATTCCCCTTTGTAAATCCATGCTGACTTTGTCAGATAGTTTCAAAGATTACCGAGTGCTCTGTGAGTACATCTTTGAACATGAGCTCCAGCATTTTTCTCATGACTGATGTCAAGCTGACAGGTCTATAATTTATTCTTATTGTTCTGCCTCCTTTACATAGTGGAGTTTCATTAGCTTCTCTCCAATCTATAGGAGTCTATAGAATTTTGGAAGATTACCATTATTAAATTGGCTATTTTGAGGGCCATTTCCTGACATGGTCTGGGATGAAGCCTATCAAGCATTAGGGATTTATCTGTCCTTAATCCTCATTAGTTTCCCCAATAGTGTTTCCTTACTAATTAACATCATTCATTCCTCCTTCTCATTAGGATTTGTGTTTCCCTACATTATTGGGATATTATTTGTATCTTTCTTTGTGAAGACAGAACTTTGAAGTGACATTTTTCTCTGCTTAATCTCGCATCATTAGTTCAGAAGTGAGGATGTTTGTTTTGATTGCACATTGTTCAGCACCATTCACAGCACCTCAGATTAGATTACTTACAGTGTGGAAACAGGCCCTTCGGCCCAACAAGTCCACACTAACCCGCCGAAGCGCAACCCACCCATACCCCTACACTTACCCCTTACCTAACACTACGGGCAATTTAGCATGGCCAATTCACCTGACCTGCACATCTTTGGACTGTGGGAGGAAACCGGAGCACCCGGAGGAAACCCACGCAGACACGGGGAGAATGTGCAAATTCCACACAGTCAGTCGCCTGAGGCGGGAATTGAACCCGAGTCTCTGGAGCTGTGAGGCAGCAGTGCTAACCACTGTGCCGCCCATAAGCAGTCCATATCTAAATGTCACATGACCTGGACAACATTCAGCCTTGGGCTGATAAGTAGCAGGTAACATTTGAACTACATAAGTCAGGCAATGACCATCTTGAACAAGAGAAATTTCTAAATCAACTGCCATCAATAATCTGGGGATTACCATTGATCAGGTAATGAACTGAACCATCCAAATCAAAGATTGTAACTGCAAAAAGTAGTCTGAGAATGAAGATTTTGCAGTGAAAAACTCATCTGGTGTCTTAAAGCTTGTTTATTATCTGCAAGGCAGAAGTCAGGAGTGTGATGGAAATTTGCCCACTGCCAGACTGAGCATGACTCCGAGAAATCTTACACACTCCAGAAGCATCAGACCATCTTCAAAGCAGGCTGCAAGATTGGCACCCCATATGACACATTTTACATTCACTCCCTCCACTACTGAAGTACAGTGGCAGTATTTTGTACCATCTACAAGATGCATTTCAATGACGCACCAAGACTCTTAGACAGCATTTGCCACACCCACAGCTTCTACTGGATAGAAAGTCACGGAGAGCAGATAAATGGGAATAACAACATCTTTAACTTCCCTCGAAGCCATAACCGTCCTGACTTGGAACTATACCATCATTCCTTCACCATTACCGTGTCAAAATCCTGCAACTTGCTCACGAATAGCAATGTTGGTGTACCTACATCACATAGAATGTAGTGATTCAAAAGGCAGTGAAACCACCACCTTCGCAAGTACTTTTAAGATAGGAAATAATGCTGTCCTATTCAATGATGCCCATGTCCTGTGAATGATTTGAGAAAAGCTATTTTCAAAATTAGCATCAACATAAAGAGGTTAAACACTGGATTCACAAAAAAAAAGCCCTGGTATGTTGTAGGAAACAATGTAAAGTGAATTAAATATTTCAAATAACATAGCATTGTCACTGATGTCCAAGGTGCTGATAGCAGCAATTAGTTGGCCAAGTTTGGTTTTGTCCATCACGCACCATCAAATGGTACAGCACCATGCATTTCTAAAGCAAAATATAAGTGTAAAATAAAGTCCTTCACAGAGGCATAACCAAAACAAAGAATTACAAATGCAGCTAGAGAACCACAGAATTATTTTTGGCTCATAAAATGGTACATATTTGAAATTTATACATTTATTCATTAATTCTTTTCAAATTGTGCTAGATCGATAGTTGATCAAGGCAATGTTTGAAACTTAAAAGTATATGTAGTTACACTGATTACCCAGCTCTCCGAGACATAATGCTATTGGGATTGTGAAAATGTATCTTTGGAATTCAGTCAGTTAGATTTGAAGAATGCATTAAAATGATGAACTGATAACCTTAGGAATTTCAAACATATGTTAAAGATTTTAATCAAATTTGGATATGAGCTTTTTCTTCTGAGAAGTTTACTGAATAATCAGAAATAGCATGCCATGAATAAAATTTAAGTAATTCTACAGAAGTAAACCCTTGCCAGCTCTTATAGGTGCGCCATCGAGAGCATTCTGTCTGGATGTATCACTACCTGGTATGACAACTGTACCATTCAAAGTCAGAGACAATTACAAGAGAGTGATGAATTTGGCCCAGACAATCACAAAGGCCAACGTCCTATCTGTAGAATCCATCTACCAGGCCCTCTGTCAAGGAAAGGATGCCAGCATTCTCAAAGATCCATCCCACCTTGGCAATGCTTTTCTACAACCTCTCCCAACGGGGAGAAGTTACAGGAGCCTGAACCCACACAGCAGCCAGTTTCATAACAGTTTCTACCTTACTGTTGTTAGAATACTGAATGGACTCATAAACTCCTAACGTTCACCTGTACCTGTGCTTTTGGTTTTTGCTGCTGTTTACCTATTATTTACTATCTATGCAACTTAACTATGTGATCTGCCTGTATTGCTCGCAAGACAAAGCTTATCACTGTGCCTCCGTACACATGACAATAAATTCAATTCAATTCAATGTAATTAAATAGCTTTTGCATGCTAGATTTTGTTTCTGTTCTCATGGAATATCGTCAATACCCCACATAATAAGGTCAGGAGCAGTCACCATCTCTTCATTACAGACACCAAAACCAGACCTTTGTAAACTCCACATCAAATGGTAACTCATTATAACAAATGCTCAAATCCAAATGAAGTATTTACAGAGAATAATGGATACCAGTGATTGATGAAGTGAAGCAGGAACTGCATCTTGAACAGCTCGGATGAATTCATGAGAACAATATTTAAATCAGTTAATCTCCTACATGTAGCAAAACAAAATAGCACAGATGCTGGAAATGTGAAATTAAGATGAAGAATGCAAGAAATACATTGCAACTCTGGCAGCATCTGTGGAGAGAAATGGTTCAGGTCTGTAGCTCCTTCCAACAAAAGGTCACCAATCTGAAATGTTAAATTTGTTTCTCTCTCCACAAATGCTACCAGACCAACTGAGTATTTCCAGCACATTTTATTTTAACTGCTATTCATTTCATCCCTCGATCCAAAGATGTGCTGGTCCGGTGAATTGGTCATGCTAAATTGCCCATAGCATTAGGTGCATTAGTCAGCGGTAAATATAGGGTAGGGGAATAGATCTGGGTGGGTTACTCTTCAGACGGTTGGTGTGGACTTGTTGGGCCATGGGGCCTGTCTTATCAAGACAAAAGATGGAAAATTATAGGCCAATTAGCCTAACCTCGGTTGTTGGTAAAATTCTAGAATCCAATTAAGGATGAGGTTTCTAAATTCTTAGAGCAGAGTCTGATTAGAACAAGTCAACATGGATTTACTAAGGGGAGGTCATGCCTGACAAACCTGTTGGTATTCTTTGAAGAGGTGACAAGCAGGTTAGACCAGGGAAACCCAGTGGATGTGGTCTATCTAGACTTCCAAAAGGCCTTTGATAAGGTGCCACACGGGAGGCTGCTGAGCAAGGTGAGGGCCCATGGTGTTCGAGGTGAGCTACTGGGATGGATTGAGGATTGGCTGTCTGACAGAAGGCAGAGAGTTGGGATAAAAGGTTCTTTTTCAGAATGACAGCCGGTGATGAGCGGTGTCCCGCAGGGTTCAGTGTTGGGGCCACAGCTGTTCGCATTATATATTAATGATCTGGATGAAGGGACTGGGGGCATTCTAGCGAAGTTTGCTGATGATACGAAGATAGGTGGACAGGCAGGTAGTACTGAGGAAGTGGGAGGCTGCAGAAGGATCTAGACAGTTTGGGAGAGTGGTCCAGAAAATGGCTGATGGAATTCAACAAATGTGACGTCTTGCACTTTGGCAAAAAGAATAAAAGCACAGACTACTTTCTAAACGGTGAGAAAATTTATAAAGCCAAAGTACAAAGGGATCTGGGAGTGCTAGTCGAGGATTCTCTAAAGGTCAACATGCAGGTTGAGTCTGTGATTAAGAAAGCGAATGCGATGTTGTCACTTATCTCAAGAGGGTTGGAATATAAAAACACCATTGTGCTACTGAGACTTTATAAAGCTCTGGTTAGGCCCCATTTGGAGTACTGTGTCCAGTTTTGGTCCCCACACCTCAGGAAGGATATACTGGCACTGGAACGTGTCCAGCGGAGATTCACACGGATGATCCCTGGAATGGTAGGTCTAACATATGAGGAACGGCTGAGGATCCTGGGATTGTATTCATTGGAGTTTAGAAGATTAAGGGGAGACTTAATAGAGACGCACAAGATAATACATGGCTTGGAAAGGGTGGATGCTAGGAAATTGTTTCCGTTAGGTGAGGAGACTAGGACCCGTGGACACAGCCTTAAAATTAGAGGGGGTAAATTCAGAACAGAAATGCGGAGACATTACTTCAGCCAGAGAGTGGTGGGCCTGTGGAATTCATTGCCGCAGAGTGCAGTGGAGGCCGGGACGCTAAATGTCTTCAAGGCAGAGATTGATAGATTCTTGTTGTCTCGGGGAATTAAGGGCTACGGGGAGAATGTGGGTAAGTGGAGTTGAAGTGCCCAGCAGCCATGATTGAATGGTGGAGTGGACTCGATGGGCCGAATGGCCTTACTTCCATTCCTATGTCTTATGGTCTTATACTGTAAGGAATTGAATCTAATCTAATCTCAATTAGTGACTATGCTTTCAGCTTGTGAGAATTAGGGCCACACACTCTACAAATTCCTTTTCATCTCCCTGTTCTCTACTAAGTCCTCCCTCCAAACCCAGTCTTTTGACTAAGCATTTAGTTAACCTTCTTAATGCCCCTTCCTTTGTTTATGTTTCTAATCATTTCCATTCACCTCCGCGAAGCTCCACAGGACTGTTTTCCTTCCCTGCAGTAAAAGGCACTTTTTGAAAGTAAGCCATTGCTGTTAAATTGCTCACAGATAGTTTGGGATCCAGAACACGTTAAAAATCCCCAATTCATGTCCTTGAGATAGGGCAAGTTATCAAAGCCAGAAGAACCAGCAGGAAGTAACACTTTGAATTGTGACATTCGAAGTAAAATCCCTCAAGTATGATAAATAAATTCAATCTGCAAAACTTTTGATCAATGGACAAATAAAATCAAGTAACTGGATATCTAAAATTAAAATTGTTGACTGGTATCTAATTGAGGTGCACATATAACCTATGAAAGTTAGAATGATAATGGACACTTGAGGCCTAATTAAGTTAGAGACTTGGATCTAATCATATTATTTTGATTGAACATTAGGCCAGAAATTGTTAAGTGCTGCAAAATTAGAGTTATTTTTTCTGTCTTATCTGCAACCTTTATTCACATCCAGTGAGACTGCTTGACTGCTGAAAATGTCTGCCCTATAATCTCGATGAAAATAGGAATATGAAATATGATACTTGAAAACTATAATAAGGAGTAAGATAATTCAGCCATTTCAGGCCAGTATGTTCTGACCAGGAGTCAGAATGTTAGAAACCCCCAATTGCCAACCTCCAAGATTCTTTAACCATTAAGTGACTAGCAATTCGCAGCAGGAATGACAACATTTAGGTCACAGCTCTAAGCAGGACTGATCAAATCAAATAAAGTTTTGCTTTAAGATGAATGGTTTAATGCACCTGTCATTATAAATGTTATCAGATTATCAGAAAATTATATCTCTGAACATGCAGTGATGCCATGAAAGAACTATTAGCACATATATTAACCACCAATAATCATTGTGTTTAATATTTATTAACTCTGAAACATTTAACTAGCAAGGTAATTATGTCTATAGAATAAAAAAGTAACTTAATTAGAACATTCTTATTTGGTTTCTTTTGAGAAACTGCAAAGACTATTTGGTTTTATGGTGCTTGCATTGGTTAGTATCCTATATGTCATGACTGGAACATCACAGAACAACACATTACGTAAGTCACTGCCAGCAATAACATAAGAGATTGACTTGTTCCGAGGTCTCCAGGATATTCGAGTTTGAGGTAGAATCCAATCTAATGGGAGGGACTGGATAATTTGTGTATGGAGTAGAACATGTGCCTGGAGCAGGATGCCACCTGGAATGTATAAGGCAGGTATTCAGATGGTGCAAGTTTAAAATAATGTATACCTGGCATAGAGCTGCAGGCTGAAATTCAATTCACAGGTGGGCATTACACATGTTGCAGTCAGGGGCTGGCATCAAATTCAACAAACCAGAAGATGGAAGCTCAATTTAAAACTAAATCCAGGCTTTCAATTATGGCCTCAAATCAGGTTTATCACCAGTCTACATTTTGTGAATTCTACCAGCATCCTTAAGCTGTTTTGGGTTTGCTTTCTTGTGTCATTAGATGCTCTCAGCACTTTTTGAAACCAACCATGTATTTGTATTTTAAAAACGTACGTTTCCTTGAAGAACGTGGTTGTGTGTTGCAGATTTATTGCGATAATCTACAATTAAGGACTGAAGTGTGATAGGTCCAGTGAAGTTGTGTGAACATATATTGTGCAGTTGTCAATTATAATTTTCAACTGCAATGCTTGTTCGTGGTTCATTCTTGCCTTATCTACTACAGATAACGACCATCCGAGGAACACTGTCTGTCACTACACGTCTGTAACATAAACGAAGATGTCTTTTTTTTTAACCCCTTTTCTTGAGTCTGCACAGTTGGCAGCAATACATACTGTATAACGTGCGTCTGTGATTAATCAACGAGCCCTTGGCGGCGTAGGGGCTGCAGATCCCAATCCCCTCATCAGGGGGAGATGTGAGCACACAGAGTGGAGCGTTGGACCGAATAAACAAGACTCTTCACAAACCGATTCTTAAAGGGAACACGCAGTGTAAGTAGCCAGCATCATTGGTGGTTTCACTAGGGATGGATGGCTGTTTCAACCGAATTTACTGGCGTCGTGGGCCGGTGTTAAAGGCACACTTTAAGCAAAACAAAAGCAATAAGAAAAGACGGGAGAGTGATTCCAAAAATAAACCAACTCGAAACAGATTCAGAAGCTCTAGCTAGTATCCTGAACGCTGCTTTCATCTCCATGCTGCCTGACTTGGGAAGCACTTGCTTTTTTTCCCCCAACCTCTGGCGCAGTTTGTCCGCCCCCACCCGGGCCACTCTTACCTGTAGATTTTGTATCTGGTAGTAAATCCCTGGCGGTATTTGTCTAGGAAATTGGAATAGTCCCGAGCCCGGTGGAAAGGCCCCTTGTCTGAGAGTAGCCAGTCGAGAGGGCTGGTGGCATGTTGGTGTTGGTGATGGCAGGAGAGTACTAGGATTGCCCAGCAGTGGAGGGTTAAAGCCAGCCTGTCCCATAGGAACAGCAAGGAGACGAGATCAACAAGCCGCCAGTTCATCCTTCCATCTGGGACTCTTCCTCTTCATTCTCCATTCACTCTCTCAAGACCTGTTCCAGTTTAAAAAAGAAAGACATTAAGAACGAGGACATCCTCTTTTCTTTAATCATAAATCTCCCCGAGCAGGGGAGGAGAAGAGCTGAAACATGGCCAGAAACTCAGCTGGCGAAACTCAGCAGATCTGGCCGTGTCTACGAGGAGAGAAGACAGAGTTAGTGTGTCCAGTCAATAGAACCGGGGAAGAGCTTGATCTTCAGGATTGGCATAGCGCGAGAGGGAGAAAAAAAATAGAAACTTTGTGCTTTCTGCATGGTGCAGAATGGATTTGTCAGGTACGGAGAGCAGGAGTGAGGTGATTATAACGTGCCCCATGACCACCCCAGAGTCAGGCAGGTCAATATAAACGCTCAGAGAGATATAATCACAAAACAAAGCATCAGGATATATTCAAAACAAAACATATACAAGCACACAGCCAGAGTATACTCCACACAGAACACAATCAGATACAGACCCCGAATATACTCAACATAAAGCTCCATCAGGCACATCAGGCACATACTCACAATATACTCTACACAGACACAACCAACACATACCCACAATATACTCAACACAGACATAGTCAACACACACCCACAATATACCCTACACAGACACAGCCAACAGACACCTGCAATATACTCCACACAGACACAGCCAACACACACGCACAATATACTGCAAACAGGCACAGCCAACACACACACACACAATATACTTCTTACAGACACAACCAACATCCACCCACAATATATCCTACATAGAAACAGCCAACTTACATCCACAATATACTCCATACTGACACAGCCAACACACACACAATTTATTCCACACAGACACAACCATCATACACCCACAATATACTCCACACAGACACAGCCAATACACAGCCACCATATATTTCACACAGACATAACCAACACTGATCCACAATAACCCCACACAGACACAGTGAAACACACACCCACAATATACTGCACACAGACACAGCCAGCACACACTCACAATTTACCCTACACAGACATGGCCAAATGCACACCCACAATATACTCACACAGACACAGCCAACACACACTCACAATATACTTACATAGACACAGCCAACACACACTCACAATATACTGCACATAGACACAGCCAGCACACACCCACAGTATACACTCACAATATACCCCACACAGACACAGCCAACACATATCCACAATATACTCCACAGAGACACAGTCAAATACACACCCACGATATACTGCACACAGACACAGCCAACACACACCCACAATATACTGCACACAGACACAGCCAAATACACACCCACAATATACTGCACACTGACATAACCAACACACACCCACAATATACCCCACACTGACACAGCCAAACACCCACCCACAATATACTGCACACTGACACAACCAACACACACCCACAATATACTGCACACTGGCACAGCCAACACTCACCCACAATATACTGCACACTGACACAGCCAAACACACAACCACAATATACTGCACACTGACACAGCCAACACACACCCACAATATACTGCACACTGACACAACTAACACACACCCACAATATACTGCACACTGACACAACCAACACACATCCACAATATACTGCACACTGACACAGCCAACACATACCCACAATATACCCTACACAGACACAGTCAACACACACCCACAATATACCTGAGAGAGACACAGTATACTCCACACAGACACAGCCAAACACACAACCACAATATACTGCACACTAACACAACCAGCACACACTCACAATATACCCTACACTGACACAACCAACACACATCCACAATATACTACACATAGACATAGCCAACACACACACACAATATACTGCACACTGACACAACCAACACACACCCACAATATACTGCACACTGACACAGCCAAACACACAACCACAATATACTGCACACTGACACAGCCAAACACACACCCACAATATATTGCACACTGACACAGCCAACACACACCCACAATATACTGCACACTGACACAACCAACACACATCCACAATATACTGCACACTGACACAGCTAACACACACCCACAATATACCCTACACAGACACAGTCAACACACACCCACAATATACCTGAGACAGACACAGTATACTCCACACAGACACAGCCAAACACACAACTACAATATACTGCACACTGACACAATCAACTCACACTCACAATATACTCTACACAGACACAGCCAACACACACCCACAATATACCTGAGACAGACACAGTATACTCCACACAGACACAGCCAAACACACAACCACAATATACTGCACACTGACACAACCAGCATACACTCACAATATACCCTACACTGACACAACCAACACACATCCACAATATACTACACATAGACACAACCAACACACATCCACCGTATACTCCACATAGACACAGCCAACACACACCCACAATATACTCCACACAGACACAGCCAAACACACAACCACAATATACTGCACACTGACACAACCAGCATACACTCACAATATACCCTACACTGACACAACCAACACACACTCACAATATACCCTACACAGACACAGCCAAACACACACCCAAATTATACTGCACACTGACACAGCCAACACACACTCACAATATACTGTACACAGACACAGCCAGCACACACCCACAATATACCCCACACAGACACAGCCAACACACATCCACAGCATACCCCACACTAACACAGCCAAACACACACCCACAATATACTGCACACTGACACAACCAACACACGCCCAAAGTATACCCCACACATACACAGCCAAATACACACCCACAATATACTGCACACTGACACAGCCAAATACACACCCACAATCTACTGCACACTGACACAACCAACACACACCCACAATATACTCCACACAGACAAAGCCAAACACACACTCACAATATACTCCACATGGACACAGCCAAACACACACTCACAATATATGGCACACAATCACAGCCAACGCACATCCACAATATACCCCACACAGACACAGCCAACACACATCCACAATATACCCGAGACAGACACAGCCAACACACACCCACAATATACTCATGCAGACACAGCCAACACACACTCACAATATACCCCATACAGACACAGTCAACACACACCCACAATATACTCACACAGACACAGCCAACACACACTCACAATATACCCCACACAGACACAGCCAACACACACCCACAACATATCCTACACACACAGCCAGCACACACCACAATATACTCACATAGACACAGGCAACACACACCTACCTTATACTGCACACAGACACAGGCAACACAGACCCACAATATACCCCAGACACAGTCAACACATACCCACAATATGTCCTACACAGACACAGCCAACACACACTCACAATATACCCCACATAGGCACAGCCAACACACACTCACAATATACCCCACATAGACACAGCCAACACACACCCACAATATATCCTACACAGACATACCAACACACACACAATACACCCCATACAGACAGACAACACACACCCACAATACACCCCACACACAGCCAACACACACCCACAATATATCCTACACAGACACATCAACACTGACCCACTATATACCATACACAAACACAGCCAAACACACACCTACAATTTACTCACACAGACATAGCCAACACACAGTCATAATTTACCCCACATAGACACAGCCAACACACATCTACAATATACCCCACACAGACACAGCCAACAGACACCCACAATATATTCCACACAGACACAGCCAACACATACCCACAATATACTCACACAGACACAGCCAACACACACTCACAATAGACCCCACACAGACACAGCCAACACACACCCACAATATACTCACACAGACACAGCCAACATACACTCACAATATACCCCACACAGGCACACCCAACACACACCCATGATATACCCTACACAGACACAGCAAACACACACCCATGATATACCCTACACAGACACAGCCAACACACACCCACAATATACTCATACAGGCACAGCGAACACAGACTTACAATGTACAACACATAGACACAGCCAACACACACCTACAATATACTGCACACAGACACAGGCAACACAGACCCAAAATATACACTAGACGCAGCCAACACACACCCACAATATATCTGACACACACACAATATACTCACACAGACATAGCCAACACACACTCACAATATACCCCACACAGGCACAGCCAACACACACCCACAATATGTCTAACACAGACACATCCTGAAGAAGGGCTGATGCCCGAAATGTTGATTCTCCTGTTCCTTGGATGCTGCCTGACCTGCTGCGCTTTTTCAGCAACACATTTTCAGCTCTGATCTCCAGCATCTGCAGTCCTCACTTTCTCCCCACATAGACACAGCCAACACACACCCACAATATACTCACACAGACACAGCCAACACACACTCACAATATACCCCACATAGACACAGCCAACACACACCCACAATATATCCTACACACACACACAATATAATCACACAGACATAGCCAACACACATCCACAATATACCCCACATAGACACAGCCAACACACACCCACAATATATCCCACACAGACACAGCCAACACACAGCCACAATATACGCTACACTGACACAGCCAACACACACCCACAATATACTGCACACAGATACAGGCAACACCCACCCACAATATACCCCACACAGACACAGCCAACACACACCCACAATATATCCTACACAGACATACCAACACACACACAATATATCCCACACAAACAGACAACACACGCCCACAATATACCCCACACAGGCACAGCCAACACACACCCACAATATGTCCTAGACAGACACATCAACATCGACCCACTATATAGCATACACAGACACAGCCAAACACACGCCTACAATATACTGCACACAGACACAGCCAACATACACTCACAATTTACCCCACATAGACACAGCCAACACACACCTACAATATACCCTACACAGACACAGCCAACACACACCCACAATATACCCCACATAGGCACAGCCAACACACACCTACAATATACCCCACACAGACACAGCCAACACATACCCACAATATACCCTACACAGACACAGCCAACACACACTCACAATATACCCTACACAGACACAGCCAACACACACCCCACAATATACTCACACAGACACAGCCAACATACACTCACAATTTACCCCACATAGACACAGCCAACACACACCTACAATATACCCCACACAGACACAGCCAACACACACCCACAATATACTCCACATAGGCACAGCCAACACATACCCACAATGTACCCCACATAGACACAGCCAACACACACCTACAATATACTGCACACAGACACAGCCAACATACACTCACAATTTACCCCACATAGACACAGCCAACACACACCTACAATATACCCCACACAGACACAGCCAACACACACCCACAATATACCCCACATAGGCACAGCCAACACACACCTACAATATACCCCACACAGGTATAGCCAACACATACCCACAATATACCCTACACAGACACAGCCAACACACACTCACAATATACCCTACACAGACACAGCCAACACACACCCCACAATATACTCACACAGATGCAGCCAACACATACCCACAATATACTGCAAACAGACACAGCCAACACACACCTATAATATACCCCACACAGACACAGCCAACACACATCCACAATATACTCACACAGACACAGCCAACATACACTCACAACATACCCCACACAGACGCAGCCAACACATACCCACAATATACCCTACACAGACACAGCCAACACACACCCACAATATACTAATACAGACACAGCCAACACACACTCACAATATACACCACATAGACACAGCCAACACACCTACAATATACTGCAAACAGACACAGCCAACACACACTCACAATTTACCCAACACAGACACAGCCAACACACACCTACAATATACCCTACGCAGACACAGCCAACACATACCCACAATATACTAATACAGACACAGCCAACACACACTCACAATATACACCACAAAGACACAGCCAACACACTCCTACAATATACTGCACTCAGACACAGCCAACACACACTCACAATATATCCCACACAGACACAGCCAACACACACCCACAATATACCCTACACAGACAAAGCCAACACACACCCACAATATATCCTATACAGACAGACAACACACACACAATATACTCACACAGACACAGCCAACACCCACCCACAATATATCCTACACAGACACATCAACACCGACCCACTATATACCATACACAGACACAGCCAAACACACACCAACAATATACCCACCACAAGACACAGCCAAACACACACCAACAATTTACTGCAGACAGACACAGCTAATGGACACCCACAATATATTCCACACAGACACAACAAACACACACCACAATATACCCCACACTGACACAGCCAACACACACCCACAATATACCCCACACTGACACAGCCAACACACACCCACAATATATTCCACATAGACACAGCCAACACACACCCACAATATATTCCACATAGACACAGCCAACAAATACCCACAATATACTGCACACAGACACAGCCAACACACACCCACAATATATTCCACACAGACACAGCCAACACATACCCACAATATACTGCACACAGACACAGCCAACACACACCCACAATATATTCCACACAGACACAACCAACATGTACCCACAATATGCTCCACATAGACATAGCCAAACTCATCTCCAGAATTTATTCAACATAAAACACAGCTGAACACCCAGCCTGAATATACACAGCACAGAACACAGCCAAACATATACTGATAATGGACTCCACATAAATACAGTCGAACACAAACCCAAGATATGTTAATCACAAAACACCGTAAGGTACATGCAGTCTAAACGCTACAAAACAGCCAAACACACACACGCACAACCTACTCAACATAAACAGTCAGACACACACCCAGAATACAGTTGACATAAAGCACAGTAACACACCTAGAATATATTCCACACAGACACAGCTAAAAACACATTCAGAAAACAGATGACATAAAATAGTCAAACACAGATCCAGAATATATTCAAATAGCTTATAACCAGATGTACACACAGAAACAAGGGTATATTCAAATATGAATTACAGCCAGAAAGACTACTGTATATGAACACAAATACACATCCAGAGTAACAAAGGTCTCCTCAAACGCAGTATACTGACACAGACACAGCCAGGTGTACATACACACATGAAGGAACAGCAAGTTAAAGAAGGAAAGTCACTAGGTTTTGTTGTAGATGTAGGCAAATATTCAAGCAGGTGGACAAATAGCTTTAAACACACATGCATACCTCAACAAGCCACACACACATACAGACAAATACGCAGTCAGGCGCTTACATTAAAAAAAAGCTGCACACACAGGTAGACTCCAGCACTTTGACAGCCAAGACTGGTAGATGCGGAATCTCAGGGAATAAAAAGCATTCCTCCGCCCAAACACTGATAGACAATTCATTTGTACACAGCAAGCACATCTCACTGACATGACCACATTAAACTGACAAAGAGGAATAAATGGAAAGACGGTTTCAGAGGCTCACACCTAGACACGCACACAGCATGTACACACAGGTAGGGAGATATACTCGCAGACACAAGTCATTTGATGCTGCAGTGATAGGTCTGAAGCACAAACACACAAGAATTAATAAGGGAATTCATGCCTGAACACCGTGATAATAAATGTGTTTGCTGTGCTCGTTACTGCATTGAAACAAGCTACGTTTAATTAGACAGAATTTTAGCAAAAAGCGTCTTTGTCTTTGACCTTAAGCGCGCTCAGAGATATTCCTAGTTGCTTCCTCAGAAGGAGACGGTGGAATTTTTTTTTTGAGAAAAAAAAGCTTTAACTTCTTCCCCCCTCCCCCCAACTCCCCCCCCCCCCACCCCCCCCCCCCCCTTCCCATTCGCCTGTCATCAAGGAACTTGCACTCAGCCGAACGCGGTTTTTGGAGAGTTAATCGGCCGCCCCTCCGCTCTGACTGTGGAGAGCTGAGATCCCAGATTTGTCCCAAGGCATTGCAATACCTCCCCGAGCTGAAAGAACCAGCGGCAAAACTGAACTTGGCAGCTTCCCCCGGGCCGTTGAAAGCGAGGAGCTGAGAATTGGGAAGGTGGGGTAGAGAGGTGTGAGTGTGTGTGTGTGTGTGTGTGTGTGTAGGCTGGGGGAAGAAAGCAGAAGGGTTGCAAGTTGCCGAGCACCCCTTCCCGGTTTCGCGGTTCCCCAGTTCAGCCGTGTCCAGACCGCACTGGCCCCGTTTCCCGAACCCAACAACACTGACCTTTCTGACAGAATCTCTGGAAGGCAGGTGAACCCATGGCGCTCCGGTCTGGTCTCCCGACTGTGCACAGTGAACCTCTCAACAGCCGGCTGCGTGAGCAAGTCATCTTACAAAGCCTTCTTGGGGCAGGACATACATCCAGAGGGAGCGAGAGAGACACACAGAGAGAGAGAGAGAGAGAGAGAAGGCAGATGTGGATGGGCTGGGGTAGGGGTGGACAGAGACAAGTAACGTTCCTCCGAGCACTTGATTCCTTTCCCCCTCCTCTTGCTTCGAGACGGCCACTGGGGCAAAGCCACAGCTAATGCCCTTCACTTCCCTGGGGAGGGGGTGTATCCTCGGGACGGACAGGCGCCGGGTTTGTCCCCCATCCAAATGTGAATCCGGAGTGCTGTGGCTTGCACGGACTCCTTTGGAGACGGCTAACAAGATTCCCACCCCCAAAATAAAAGATTCCAGAAAGGACGTCCATCCGTTCTCTCCCACCCACTGGTCACATGCTTAATCTGCCTGGGTCGCCCCCTTTTTGTGTGTGTGTGTGTGTG